>NW_026865472.1:0-114374 GCF_026571515.1 Ruditapes philippinarum | reverse complement strand
GAAATCCTATGTGAATGAGTTGTCCTCCTCTGAAGGTATTTATGGCGATGCCAACTAAATACGTGCATCATGGCATTACTTAATATTCGTTAGTTGGCGTCACATTAAGCACAAATAAAATGTAGTGAATACTAAATGGGTGATAAATCAGGGAATATATAATGTAAAATATGACATTATTACGAAATCCATGGAGGGAATCAATTTTTGAAACCATAATCATTGCTTTTATAAAAGACAATAACACTTATTTACTACTGATGTCATGATGTCGTTAAAGTTCTGTCTTTCAGATTATTCTTTTTTATTTATCCTGGGTTTTCTTAAATATACAAATTGAATGTTACAGGATGTTATTGAACAACCATTTGATAATTTTCAATCATTTAAGGTGACCTCTTATACCATCAATTGTTAATGCTATAACAATTAATGCTGACTGAATGGCATCTTAAAAGTAATTTGTGTAGAAGACATATAGCAATTTTCCAGCCCGCCCTACTGGTACAGGGCTGGGAATCAGAATCGTATCGTACAATTTGTACAAATGCCACCATATTTGAATGAAAAATGTATACTTAACATCACTTATTGCGTGTCATCACTTATTTCAAGGTAATGGCATATTTCAATGTGACCAGTGTTATTTTTTTTTTTTTCTTTTTTTTTTTTTTTTTTAGAATTGACATATTTCATTTATACACCCACCTAAAACAAGTTATTGTGCTTTTAACTAAAACATAAAAAAACTAGATTGTAAAACTATTTACCTCGATTTAAATGATGACATGATGTTTTCAAAATGGTATAAACAGTATATATTTTGTTTATTACTCGCTTCAAAATTTTAGCTTCATTTTTGTAAATGTTGCTAGCAAAACTTTCTGGCTAAAAATGTTATAGCGAACTGGCAGCTCGAAGTAGGTCAGAATTATTTCTTTGAAGAATTGTTTATACGACCCTATTTGCTGTATCCATTTGTCCTCCTTAAAATCAAGTTTATACTTTCAGAGCTAACCATAAACTACAAAATATAATTTTGCATCATTTACTCAAATTTCATTTAAAACAGATGTTTATTTTAATGTAAATAATGAGTTGTACGAAATGACATATAACGGAGTCAATTCTCTTTTTATGCCGCCCTTTCGAATAAGATGGGGTTCTATTGTTTTGCTAATGTCGGTCGTTCGGTAGGTCGGTCGGGCGGTCTGTCCGTCGGTGGACCACATGGTTTCCGCTGATTATCAAAAAAACCATTTATAACAAAGTCGTGGTTCACATAGTGATTGGTCATAACTAGTAGATGACGCCTATTGATTTTGGGGTGACTAGGTCAAAGGTCAAGTTCAGAGGGACCTTTAATGTAAGAATAGTTCCAGCAGATTCTCTTGAAAACTATTCTTCACAGTCTTCATATTTCAAAAAATGATTGGTCTTATCTAGTACACGACCTCTATTGATTTTAGGAAACAAGGTCAAAGCTCATGGTCACAGGGGCCGTAAATGTCAAAATGATTTCCGCAGATTCTCTTGAAAACTATTCATTACAAATAGTAGATGACCCCTATTGATTTTGGGGTCTTTGGGTCATAGGTCACAGTGTCTCAAATGTTAGAATGGTTTTCGCTTATTATCTTGGAAGCTGTTTATCACAAACTTCTTATATTTCACATACTGATTGGTCATAACTAATAGATGACCCATATTGATATTGAGGTGACAAGGTCAAAGGTCAAGTGTTACCGGGGGCAATTGTAGTATGGTTTCCGCTCATTATCTTGAAAGCTTTTTATCACACAACGTCTTCATATCTTACGAAGTGGTAGGTCACAACTAGTAAATGACCTCTGTTTATTTTGGGGTCACTAGGTCATAGGTCAAGATCACAAGGGCTTTAAATGTCAGAATGGTTTAAGCTTATTTTCTTAAAAGATATTTATCACAAAGTCTTCACATTTCACATAGTGATTGGTCATAACTAGATTGATTGTGGAGTCACTAGGTCAAAGGTCAAGGACACAGGGGCTTAAAATGTCAATATGGTTTCCGCTTCTTACCTTGAAAAAAAAATCACAAAGTATTCATATTCACATACTGATTGGTCATATCTAGTAGATAACCCCTATCGATTTTGAGGTCACTAGGGCATATGTCAAGTTCACTGGAGGTTTAAATGTCCGAATTGTTTCCGATTATTATCTTGAATACAATTTATCACAAAATCTTCATATTTCACATATTGATTGGTCATAACTAGTAGATATCTCTTACTAATATTGGGGTCACTAGATCAAAGGTAAAGGTTACAGGGGCCTTAAATGTCAGAATGGTTTTCACTCATTATCATGAAAACTACTCATCACAAAGTCTTCATATTTCACATATTGAATAGCAATATGTAGTAGATGACCCCTACCTACCTGTTTTGGGATCACTAGGTCATAGGTCAAGGTCACAGGGGCTTTTAATGTAAATATGATTTCCGCTTATTACCTTGAAAACTTTTTATCACAAAGATTTTATGTTTCAAATATGTAAAAGTCATAATGGGGTCGCAAGTTAAAAGGTCAATGTCTTTATATTTTACGGGCCAGAAAGTATGCACATATGTCGTCCGACATTTCTTTTTGACTTTTTTTCCATGAATGGAAATTAATATATTTTTGTTCAATTATAGTTTATTGATGCACGAATTCGTTCAAATGATGTGTAATTAATTACGAAGGCCGATAGCATTTTTGAACTCAAACCGTGCATTCTTATACAATTATACACTTAAACTTGATATTTATTTCCTAATTGTGACATTAAATGTAATTTTTTTTTTCTTATTTTATAATAACATGGAAATAGTTGGCGTGTTATTTAAGTGTTCTGACTGTATAATGCAATCGTAGCAAGTGAATTCCTTACATTTAAGATTTTATTGCTTTGCCAATAACTATTATACAGATTTCCCCTGAACCTCATTCTCTGGCACACGAAAGCCAAAATAATCCTGGCAAAAATAACGATGAATATATCAAATGTTGCCCAAAGGAGACGAGAAAATTTTAGAAGACAGAATGTGCGTTTCATTGAGTTCTTTTGCATTTTGTACTTTAAGCATCTATGTTTTTTAACAAGATGTTGAATAAGGCGAAACAACCTTGAATTAATATGAAAAAACTATAATAGTATAGGTATTATCTCTGTCAAGTCTCAGTCACTTTTTCCCCATGAAAAAAAAATTGAAATAAATGATAAACATATTCTATGCGGTATTCTCTCAAGATAACAAATGTCATCATTTTTAGTTATGAATGGAAACATATTTTTTGAGCTCTCCTCGGTTTATATTGTATAATTATCAACAGCAACCAAAATAACACACATAGCATTAAATGAAGGGGACTACCTCTCTATCCAAATAGTAAGTACCAGCAACTATATATCGTCGGACGGATGTACCTACAATATTGATGGATGGGTTTTCCTGGATCCTCATGAGGCGGAATCCCATATAATCCAGTGAACATCACTTTAAACGAAGAGGTCTGTGGTTTCCTTATTTTTGTAAACTATAATATAGAAAGTTTGAAAACAAGAACTGACTATAATGTTAATAATAAAACATAAACTAAATATATAGATAGTTTGAAATAAAGAACTGATTTGTCTGCGAGGACGTCTATAATGTTAATAATAAAAAAATAACTATTTATAATTGCCTTTTCTAACACCACTGTATATAAAACCTTGGTATTTGTATGGCATTTGGTCGTGCATTTATTATTTCCAATGTTTTTCCTCTCTTTTAATAGATTTATTTATTTATTTTTATCAAATACAAACTTCGATCATCTAATAGGTCAAAGATATTCATTACATGTATTCTAGTTTATAAAATAAGTTATGCAAAAGACTACTAAGACGAGGTGGCCGAGTGGTTAAGGCGATGGACTGCTAATCCATTGGGCTCTGCCCGCGTGGGTTCGAATCCCATCCACGTCGATTGCATTTTTTTACATTATTCATACACTTAGTATGTGCTTTTAAATTACTCATTTTTTTAATCTGGACTAAGGAACAAGAAGCCGAAATCTGTGTTCATTTTATATAATGTTTACGAATTATATTTTAATCACGTGACAAATATTAAAATTTTAATTATGACGTGCAAATAACATATTTTTAAGACGCAACTGTTTGTATTTGTAGTTTCCGTTGCAATAGAAACGGCTGTATAATAAATGTACGAATCTTGTTCAAGTCTCTGTGCAAAACATTAGTCCTATACAGATCTTGACAATCATATTTTGCAAAATTAGATTGTCTGACTGTTCTATTGTATACAATATATATATACATAGTATTTATACGTCCAAGACCAGCATTAATGTGAAGAGGTTTTCGAATGGTGAATGGGTTGGGCTGCTAATCCATTTGGCTTTTAACTAGGTTTTGGCATCGCTAGTACATTATATAGCACAAGAAAAGCTTTCGCTGAAGAGCAGAATAGTTTGTTGCCAGAAGAATGGTAAAATTATCTTTCTGAAATAAATTTAGCGCTAAATAGTTTTTGTCTTTCAAGAATGTGATTATTTTATTTTATATCTCTCAAAGAAAAATAATTTATGTATTTTATAAGACACCAAATGCAAAAAACAATCACTTTCGTTGGCATCTACGAATTAAATATTCAAGATAATATCATCTTTTACCTGTGGCGTTCATTAATATATATTAATCGTTTCTGTGAAAGAATTTGCAACTTGTTATTTATTAAACGTTAGGTTTCATAAACGAACTATTTGACATGTGTTCTTTGTATTTTAATCAAGACAATAAATGAACCGAAAAACAGTAAAGCATGGAAGAAACTGTAAAGACAGTTTAAAAGGTATGCAACATAATATTTCCAAAATAAAAAGCGGGAAGATGTAAATATAAAAGGTGAGGATTTGAAAAACTGATACATTTGTACATTTGCAATTTGAAGATAATACTGTCTAATAAATGTACCAAAAATTTAATAATGCACCTTTACTGAATAAAAAGATATTTCAAATGTATATGAGATCAAACTTAATGTGTTTGTTTTGTCCTGACCTTTTATTTCATATCACATATTTATATTGTAATTTTTCGACTTAAACATATACAGAAAAATTACTTACGACACGGCTTTGTTGGTAACTTATTTAGATAAAAGGAAGATTTCAGGTCCTTTTATCTTTTTGATTGTCACAAGAGACTAACGTAAGATATTAGCCAATTTAAAACCTTTATTTGTTTCAACGGTTTCTCAATGCTATTTGACTGGAAATGCATAGCTTTTTTCTATAATTAAATACGTGAAATATGCAGTCGAAGAATATTGTCATTCAGAACTCATTTTTGTCAAGTGTTTTACTTCTGAATCGTCTTTTTTAATATTGTTAATAAATTCCTCATCATTACATTCGACTGGACGTTTGAAGCAAATTTTCTACAGTTTATGTGTTTTCATTTTCTTTTTATTCAGAAAAAGAAATGAATTGAAGATTGATCAATTATAATCTAGACGCTATCCATACATTAACCGGGAATCCTCTATTCCCAATAAATCCACGATGGAACTCAGAGTCTGTATTTTATATTGACTAGAGTGATACCCAGACAATTCAATGGAAACTGTCGTATTTTATGTCAAAACAATCTTAAAGAGTTTTAGGGTTTAAAGAATACACAACATAATATTACATTGATAAATATATGAAGTATGTATTGTAATACAGAGATCTGTTAGCGCCAGAAAAATGATCGGATGTAATAACAGTTCACCAGGAAACAAATCAGAGATGATAAATAATGCAATAGTTAACGTGTTGTCTGCCTGCGATGTGATGCATTACTTATACCATTTTGTATGTTGCAGATAACTCTACTGATTAATTAATCATTTTATGATTACATATTCTAATTAGTGACATTTTCTGAAATGTAATGATTCCGTTCATGATACTGCTTCTCCACGCAGCCTTTTTGACACACGAAATGGCTCGTGGCTTTACATTGTTGGTTTGTCTTGCAAAATTACCTATCACCTTTAAATTATTATGTGTTGTATATCTTCCTTTTTTATTTCGATTTTCAAGATACTTTTTCATCTAACTTAAAATGTAATTACTTAATATCAAGCATTACGTTGCATTACACTTTGTGATAAAGGAATATAATATAAAATTTTATGTACAAATAGTCAATATAATAAAATCTTAAATTTTATATTTCAAGCAATCCATTGGCATCATAAGAATATACTAGGTAAAAAAAAGCTGTCTAGGATTTTAGATGAAAGTGTTGTGCCTCGTTTTCAGAAACATCTCATTAAAGTGGTATAAAAATCTACTCCTATAAATTCCAATTTCTGCCAAATAGCCAGAAAACGTGTTTCTTACCATAGTTTATCAAACTAATTACAAGTAGCATAATAATGATAATTATGATTAAGATTGAATATTGATTGATCACTTTGAAGCGAATATCTATCCTCGAAGAATTACGTGAATCAAATTCATTTATTAATAACATTATCTGAGATGAGGTATATGATGAACATCTAACCAAGAAACCAGACAACATTTTGATTTATTACACTAGTATAATAGAGGGAGTAACATACATATCAATTCATTCTATAAAGCAGCTGATAGACATATAACTGATTTCTGATCAATGCAATTGCTTAATGAAAACACAGTGCAATATTGCAAAAGTGACAGTGAAATTTGTGGTTATATTATAATGAAATATAGACCGGATTTGATAAATAACTAAGATTCAATTTAAACGTTCAAACGTGTCTTTTGTGATAGGGAAACTTTCAAAACTAGGATCTTTAATTAAGCAAATCATGATAATTATTGCATTCCATCTTTGAATTCAATGACAAAGATTTTTTTTATTATTATATAAACAAGACGTCTATATAATTTATTTGAAATGAAAGATTTAAATGTGTATCGGGTCTATTTATATTAAGATATTTAGATGGTTTAAATGGTTATTCCGATGGCAAAAAAGTTGCAGACAACTCAAATGATCGATTAATAATAATTCGATGAAATGTTCTGATTCAAATTCTTAAAAAGCGACATGTTCTAAGAAGATTCCGTGCATGATATTGCTTTTAGACCCATAATTCCAAATATTAGATAATTCTTAACTTTTCTTTTGTGTTTTTTTTTTCATAATTACCTATCATTTTTGAATAAATATGTTATACATGTTCACATGCATCTACCTTATATATTTCGATTTTCAAGATCATTTTCATTTTTCAGTGTAATTATTGTTCATTACATTGTAGTACGCTTTGTGTTACACTTTATAATCAAATAATATCATCGGAATATAGGTAAATAACAAATACAGCCATTCTATTTTTGATGATGTTTTTCTATTTGAAAAACAACGTATTAATTGGTATCACAATAAAATTCTACCAATATCAATTTTCTTCCAAACAATCAGAAAAGGTTATTTGAGACCTATCAAAATAGAAATGTTATTAACGTAATGATGATCAGTAGGTTGTAGATCTAACATTGATTGACCACGAGATGTACATCAGACAAATTCATTTAGCATTATCTCAGATAATGCATGTGATGAGCATCTAGCCAAGAAGTCAGGTTACATTTTGATTTATTATACTAGAATAATCGAGGGAGTCACAGACATATTTATATATTTAATAACCCTAAGGAGCACAGATACCTGTAACGGATTTCTGATAAAAATGCAATTACGCAACAGAAATCACACTGCAATATTTCAATAGTGACAGTAAAATTTAGGGTTGATTCTTTTTATTAAATTTATAAGGATTTGAGAAATTACTATAATTCATATTAACATGAGTCATTTTTGAAAGAAAAAACTTTCAAAACTAGGATCTTTGAGTAAGTAAAATCATGGTCATTATTCTTGTAGCCCATCTTTGAATACTTTCAATGAAAATTGATTACCGATACTGTGTTATTTCATAATAAGATAAAAATACGAGTTTATTCTGTGATTCTGTTCAAATTGGTAAACGTTATAAACTTTAAAGTATGACTCAATACCTAAGAGCAAACATTGTTATATCTGGGTTGTAATGGATCGCGTCAAATACCAGACAGTCTTATCATAAAAGTATACACATTTTTATACAAAAAAGGGAAATGAAAGTTATAGCAACCAGATAGCATTATATACCATAGACGTAATAAAGCAATTTAATAATCCTTTTTATGTCAACTCTTTTTATGTCATCTTTTTCGTGTCAAATTTCGGAAATTGTGATAGATGACGTGAGTAATTGTAAATCAAATATCCTTTTGAGACAATATTAATGTCAAGATAATGATCTATTAGTAACATGATTGCTTATTTCATAGATATCTGAGGAAATTTGTCGAGAAAAATGAAGAAAAAAAAGAAAGAAAAAAATGTTCTATATACAGTTTGGAATGATAAAAAACTGCATTTTGAACTTTTGAAAACAAAATAACGACAGAAATATATATTTGCATTTAGTCTTAGTTATTAATACCTGGATAGCTGGAACATGATGTCAGACATAGTGGATAGTTAAAAACTATAAGGTGCAAACGATTGTCGTACGCATTTGTAGTTGACTGTTGTATATTTATGTGATCATTATCATCGAGTATGAAGTAAGAATCAAACTCTTCGTTCAAAAAATGACGGTAACAAAGACGCAACATGAACTTATATACATTCTTTCTGTTCACACACTAATGTTTAAGTATTCACCAATAACCAGAAACAAGTTGATATACTTTTTTTCTTGTGATCAGCGAAAATGTCTGCAATTTATTAACGGTGCACTGAATCGCGCAAATAACCTCGCTTATTCATTTTCGAACTGTTGCCGGCAAATATTTCTTCAGGATTGCTGATGTTGATAATGTCTATGTTTCTATCGTTTGAATCGAGGTATGGTATAATTCTTTTACATCGTATTTCATTCGGATTGCCCTGTTCGTAAATGCTTGTTAAGAACGATTTGGTGAAAAAGAACAATAGTATAATTACGTACTCAAAATATCATTTGTTTAGAAAGTAACTCTGCACATGTTCATAACATGTGACCCTTGGAAATAAAAATTGAAAATGGTACTTTATTTTACTTTCAAATGACTAATGTTTTGTATTGAGATTACTTTGATCGCTTGAACGGCTTAAAGGCCAATACACAATAGTAGCTGCTATAAATATGAGATTCCCTAATCACCTGTAAATAAGACTTTAAAGGTTGGTTACATCATGAGAAATCCTATGTGAATACGGTGTCTTCCTATGTCATTATTTATGTCGTTGCTATTTATAGGCGTGTTTTTCGCTCCTATATTATATTCTAGCTAAGTAAGGAACCTACTGTCCACAAATCAAATTTATTGTATACCAAATGGGTGATAAATCAAGGAATATATATGGAAAATATGACATTATTACGAAATTTACCCTAGTAACATATATACCATGGTAAAGATCTAATAGTCATGTGGTTTAATGATATAGTTCGATATTTATTACATATTCTTTGCATTGAATGTACACATTTTCGGAGACCTTTTTTTGTGGGGGGGGGGGGTGCAATCAGTTTGAACGCATAATCATTGATTTTATTAAAGATAAAAACACTTATTTACAACTGATGTTAAATGCAAGTCTTTAAAGTCCTGTCTTTCAGATTATTTTTTTATTTAATTTTTCTGCTTTTTGTTATATAAGTTACAACATGTTATCGAGCATTCGTTTGATAAGTATCAATCATTAAAGGTGCTCATTTTAACCATCATTTGTTCATGCCGTGTTAATGCTAACTGCATAGCAAATGAGAAAACCGACCGTATTTTGTCAAGTCAATTAAGTGTTTGTCTGTGGCCCATACGTAACACATTTCTTCAATCTTAATTTCTGAAAATGATTGAAAGAACGAAGAATTCACTAAAGGTAGAATTCATATAGCAACTTTCCAGTCTTACTGGTAGGGGGATACCTGCTTAAAGAAGCCTCGAACAGGCACCTGACTAGATCCATTGACGTTCCAAAAGCTAGCTGGATAACTTACTCGTGTAAAATAATCGCGTGATAGGATTCGAATCCACTGTGGTTTGAAGTTAACTGTTTTAACTTTATCTCACCCCTTTCAACATATCTTTCTTTTAGCACTTTCGTTTAAATTATTTGTTTTCTTCAAATTCATACGTTAACAATACATTCCACCAATTAAAATAACAAACATATTTAATTTCATTTCTACATTCCGATGTAAAAATTATATAATATCCATCGCAATAACATATTTTATATCATATATTCTAACATATTCAAAATGTTTACCCTATATAACAGATAAGGAAAGCAGATGCATTATAACATAATTAGATATGACATTAAAAATGAATGTTCACATGTCATATGAAGTCACATATGGCGTCATTAAACTAAATGACGTCTTGAAAGTTGCTTCTATCCACAATGTACTCCAACATATTTTCATCAATTCTCTGTTTTATTAACATGTTGGCATGGGAATAAAATATTAATTGTTCTTGCATTATTGTTTAATGATGCACAAATGCTAAGGTGCAAATTCTTTGTAATAAATTACGAAGGCCGATAGCATTTTTGAACTCAAACCGTGCATTTTGCTACATTTTATGACATTAAATTTAATAGTTTGTTGTTTTCTTATTTTCAAATTAGATATAAATAAGTGGCGTGTAAGTGTTCTTGGCTGTATACGGCAACCATAGTAAATTAATTCCTTACATTTAAGATTTAATTGTTTTGCCAATAATTATCATACAAATTTTCCTTGAATCTCTTTCTCCGGCACACGAAAGGCAAAATAATCCTGGCAGAAATAACGATAGATATATCAAATGTTGCCAAGGAGACGAGGAAATTTTAGAAGACAGAATGTGCGTTTCATTGACGAGTTTCTTTGCATTTTGTACTTTAAGCATTTATGTTTTGTTAACAAGATGTTGAATAGAACGGCAAAAGCTTGATGAGTTGACATAACAATAAATCTGTGATACGTATTACATGTAAAGTCTAAATCATATTTTCCCCCATGAAAAAAATGATGTAGATCTACATATTCCATGTGGTATTTTCTCCATATTCCTAGAAAAGATTTCGCGCATCTTAAGTTAGCGGTTTTCGCGGTAGGAATGATTCCGCGAATCTTTATAGCCGCGAATATGTCACTTATAACAAATCCGCGAACATTTCTAGCTTCAGCCAAATATAACATAAAAAGTGCAGAATATTTATTATAATCTACTTACACAAAAGACATATAAACACAGGTGCTATAGAAATGGGTAAAGAATAATTTAAGTTATGTTTTTTGATGCCTAGTTTGCACGCTGAAAAGAAAATATCAATTATTAGTAATTAGCATGCTTATTGACGTTTTTGCTAGTCCGGTTGACAAAAGCATTTTCAGTTTTCCCAAAAATTAATTTCTTGATTTTATTTTCTTGGGGTAGGTGTAATCCTTTGTTAAAAATAAATACGATAAAATGCTTCATTGATAAAAAACTGTTTTTGTTGTAAAATGAAGCGATGTACAGTCGATAATGTGTAAAAAAAAAAGGATCGCATTTTTAAGATAAAGCAGTTAGGATTCAAAAAGAATAAAAGCTAAGGGTCTGACTAAAATTTTTTAATAAATAAAGAAAAAAAGGGAAAGGGAAAAATTGAAATGTTCACGGGAAAAACCGTCTTGTTTGACTAGTCAAAGAGAAATGTACGAGTAACGTTCCTTTAGGGCCCCCTTGTCAAAATATTTAAACAAAACACCCCAAAAGGGAAAAATCATGATCAAAAAAAATCTCCAAAAGCTGTAATTTAGCGAGGACTTAACATTGCGGAATTTCCCGGGTTTCTAATATCGCGAAAGTTTTTCCGCGAAATGCCGCTTTTTTAAAAATGCGAAATTTTTGTATCCGAAAAATTTTTAGGAATACAGTAACAAATTTTTTAACGTTTTTACTTTTTAATTTTGATTGACAAGATTATTCGAGTTTACCTTTTGTTTTTTTCTACTTTTTCATTTCACAGACTAAAAAAAAAATAACAAAAAAAATAAGGGACAACCTGCATATTGATCTATTTAATTACAGAATCAGCAACAAAATTTTTCGGACAGACCATAGTTTGGATGAGGGGTTTTTTGATCCCCCCGAGGCGGGTCCCCCAGAACCGGTAATACCATGTAATAACGATGGGGTGTGGTTCCCGTTCTTTGCACATGAATTTAAATGGTTGAAGCTTAGAAATACCTTGTCCGGCAGGATGACTATGATGTTAAAATCAAATAATAAAAAATTAAACTAACATTTACATTTTTTTTCTAACACCAATGTAAAATATATGTATGGCAAATTGTGTATGCGATTAATTGGGTGATTAAGTGAATTCAAATTTAATCAAAGTCGTCGAGTATTAATCATTTCCCATAATTTTAGGGTTTTTTTATTATTTATTTTTGTTTACTAATTCACAACTTTAATTACTTGGTGAAGGATTTTCATTATTTTCATTTATAAATATGTAATGTTTCTTAACACTAGTGAGATGCGGTTGCCGAGTGGTTAAGACGATGGACTGCTAATCCATTGGACCATGCCCGCGTGGGTTCGGGTCTCATCCTCGTCATAATTATCAACATTATTCTTAGTATTACACTTTCGATTTTCTTATGTGTACATCTGAACAAAGACACGAATAGTCAAATCCAATGAAAATTCATATTATGTTTTAATGAATAAAAGTTCCATCAGGTGACAAAAATCAAAATTCAAAGTTTGACATGCAAATAAGCTTTTACCGCCCTCGGCTGCCAAGTTTTGGCAAATGCAACTGTCACAATATTTTTCAGTTATATGTATAACGTATACGTAGTAATTATACGTACGAGATCTTCATTCATGTAAAGAGGTTGTCGAATGGTTAAGGCGATGGACTGCTGATCCTTTGGGCTATGTGTGCGTGGGTACAAATCTCATCTTCGTCGATATTTTATTGCTATTGACATCAAACTTATTCTGCTTAAGGCAATGGGACAGTAACTTGCACTAACAGTACCATTCATGAAAATGCCCAATCAAATGTGTGCAACATTTTCAATTTTTGTCTAACTGGCTTTTTAGGCTTTCATATTGCTTGAATAGAATTATGTTTTTTTCTGGCACAAAATGGCTACATGTACATGGAAAGCAAGCTTCCGCTGAACACAGAAGCATTTGTTCCCAAAGGATTGGTAAAAATTTTCTTTAATCGTTTTGCATTAAAATTAATCATATCACATCTGAAATAAATTTAGGGCTAAATGATTTTAATCTCCCAAGAATGAAATTGATTGTTTCAATTTACTTTATTTTCCTTTCTCCCAAAGAAAATGCATTACACAAAAAAGGCAGAAAAAACAGTCTCTTGTTGGCATCAACAAACTATATAAAGACAATAAACTCAAGTTTAATCCTTGAATCTCATTATAATGGTAACTGTGGGAAAATTTGCAACTTGTTACACATTAGCTAAATTAAACAAGACAATTAATGAACAGAAAAGCCGCAAAGCATGAAAGACATTCACCTTGATAGAATAAATAGAGAATTGAATATGAGTACAAACTTAATGTTTCTTTTTTTCTCGTTACCATTTATTTTATAGAACATGTGGATACTGTACTTTACTGTAAATTAAATGCATTTAATTGAAATAAATGTCCTGCAACACAGCTTTTTTGTTTATTATACAGATAAAAATTTGTTATTAAAATATCTAATCTATCTTTTTGATTGGTACTAGATACTAACGTAAGATATAAGCCAATTGGAAGCTTTATATGTTTCAAGTTATTTGACTGGAAGTACATAGCTGATTTATAAAATTACATAGCTGAAGTATGCAGATGATGAATATTGTTAATCAGAACATATATTTCTTTTAAATGTTTTACTTTTGAATCGTCCTTTTAATAAATTCCTCATTATTACATTCGAGTGGACGTTTGAATCCAGTTTTCTACAGTTTCAGTGCCTTATTTTCCATTTATTCCTGAAGAAATGCGTTGTAGATTTGTTAATTCATATATAATCTATACATGTAAAGACAATTTGATTAAAACTGTTGTAATGTTGTGTCAACAAATAAAAACTAAAAGAAGTATACAGTTTAAAGAATACACAACCCAATATTCCATGGACAAGTAAACTAAAGATGCATGGGCATACAGAGATCTTTCAGAAGAACCTCTTTTCAGTGCCAGAAAAATGATCAGTTGCCATAACTGTACAACAGAAGAATCAGAGATGATAGATTATGCAATAGTTAAACGTGTTGTTGCTTGCAATGTGATGTATTGTACTTATCAGTTGGAATGTTGTAGACAACACATTGGACTAATTAATCATGATTTGATTATATATTCTGATTCAAATGGTTAATAACAGTGGATTTCTAAAATGTAACGATTCCGTTCATATACTGCTTCTCGACGAAAGATATTTTTACACATAAAGCTTCGCACTTATTCGTTGTGTTTGTTTTGCATAGTTATTCATCATTATTATTTTAAATATAAGTTGTAAATCACCTTCTTCTTTCGATTTTCAAAGATACTCTGCATCTATAATTAAAATGTAATTAAAGTGATAAAGTTAACGTTGCATTTCACTTTGTGTGATTGAATTTTGCATTTGTATGTTATACAATATCGAAAATTTATATTTTGTCGTATCAGCAATCCATTTTATCAAAGCAGTTATGTAAAATAAAAATAAACCATTTTTAAGGTGTTTATGAAAAAGGGGATGTTACCCGATTTGAGAAAACTATTTAAATTGATAGCCCAATATAATTTTCTATCAATTTCAAATTTTCTCCTTACAACCAGAAAAAGTATTTCAGACCAATCAAAAGAAAAATTAAACCATAGGATGATATTAGGGTTGTAAGATTAACATTGATTGATCACTTTGTACTGTATATCTATCAAAGAAGAAGTACTTCAGACAAATTCATTAAACATTATATCAGATAAGGCATGTGATGAAGATCTAACCAAAAATTCAGACATTTTGATTTATTACACTAGTATAATTGAGGTAGTAAGAGACATTGATATAAACGCAATTATGTTACAAATGTACAGTGCAATATTTTAAATATAGTGACAGTGACATTCACAACTAAATTTAGTAAAATGTATACCGTATTTGATAAAGAGCTTAAATGCAATTAAATGAGTTATTTTTATAGAGAAACGTTTGACACACAGACCTTTAAGCAAGCAAATAAATATTTTTAAAGCCCATCTTTGAACACGTTAAAATATGAAAAAAAGTGATAATATATTATTTTATAAAAAGAAGGTCTCTTTGATTCAAATTAAATTAATGATACAAATTTTAAATATACACTTTAAATTGAAACGGGGTTTTCTAAATTAGGATATTAAATGGTAAATGGTCAAAGCAAAATTTTAAATAAATGATAAGGCTGATAAACATCTGTTTTTGGTTTAAAGAAATAAAACTAGCCTAAGTTTTTTCTTTTTATTAAAAGTGATACTTTGAAAAAAAAATGTTTGTTTTTTTTTAATTTATTAAAAGTGCATAAAACATAGGTTTAAAAATGTTTATAGTTATTGGGCCGAAATTTTCATTTTAAATACTAAGCTATTTACTTGTATGTTGTAATAAAAAATTTTTTAAAAAATAAATTTTTGTTGAAAATATAACTTTTTGGAAAATATAAATTTTTGTATTAAATTTATTCTTTTAAATGAATGAAAACAAAAATTTTCCCAAGGTATGGGGGGCCCCTTTTTCCAGTTCTTATCTTGTCTAACATTGCAGCATATTATAGCCCATTTCTAACTATGATTAAATGAATCTTTCTTGTTTTTCTCAGACAAAGTCATCAAGGTAATAAGATGATATTGATATGTTCCTGTCAATATTTTAATGCAATAACGTCGCATAATCACACTTAATCTTTGTGTATTAAACGGCACTTTTATAAAATTATTTCAAACACCGATTTTATTGATTTAAATCATCTTAAAAAAATGTTTTCCTGTACAATATCAAAAAAAGAATTATATGAAATATAAATCATATGTTATATTTTCGTTTCAGAAAAATAGTTTAAGTTGTTTTAATGTTTTAAGTTTATTAATACATCCATGAATATTGTATAAAAGAACCTTTCATACAAAAAAACTATTTTTAAGAAATTTAATATGTTGTATAAATTTTAAAACCCCAAAACTTTAATAAATTTTTATTTTTATAGGGTTCATTTTTGTCTGGACAAAAATGTTTTGACAGCTTTTACTGAAATCAAAATAATTGGTTGCCAAAGGAATGGTGATAATGCTGTTTCATCATTTTGCTATCAATCTTATCACATCTGAAGGAATCGAAGACTAAATAGTTTTTATCTTCCAAGAACGTTTCAATTTATTAATACATGTATAATCATTATCTAAAAATATCCTTTTTCCCAAAGAAAATGTATAACACAACAAATGCAGGAAAAATCTTTTTTGTTTGCATCTCCAAACTAAAATCGGCAGTTTTCATTGGCTTTCAATGAAATTGTTAATGTGGAAACATTTTTTTGCAACTTGTTACTAATTACATATAAGCTAAGATAATCAAGACAATTAATGAACTGAAAAGCAAAAAGCATGAAAGAAATTGGCGATTAAGATTGTGGGAAATGTATCAGGAAAAATCATATTTTCAAAATAAAAAAGCGGGCAGATGTTAATGTATAAGGTGAGGTTATATGTATTATACAGGTGATTTTAAGATATGTGCCAAAAGATATTCACCTTGATAGAATAAATGAGAATTAGATTGAATATGAGTACAAAACTAATATTTGTTTTGTCATGATCATTTATTTCATATAACATATTCATATTGTAACTTTTCAACAAAAAACATTTAAAGAGAAACGACTTGCAGCACGGCTCTTTTAGTAAATTATATACATGTACTAGATAAAAAGAACGGTTTAGTCTATATTATCATTTTGATTGCCACTAGAGAATAGCTTACAATATTGACCACTTAAAGACGTCATTTGTTTCAAGTTAGTTGACTGGAAATACATAGCTAGCTTATGTTATATAATAGCTGGAGTATGTTGTAGATGAATATCAGTCATATTTCATTTTTTCCCTCAAATGTTGTACTTTGAATCGTACCTTTCATAAATTCATAATCCATTCATTCGACTAGACGTGTAAATCAAATGTTCTACAGATTCAGTGTTTTCATTTCCCATTTATTCCGGAAGAAATGCAAGGTAGATTTATTACATCAATAATATATATTTATAATATATATTTATAACATTTATAATCTAGACGTGTTTTTTATTTTCCATATATTACACTGGAATTCTCATTAAAGCCACGTATGGCGTTCAAAGTCTGTGTTTTATTTATTTGAATGATACACAGACAATTAAAAAGAATATGTCGTACTGTCAAAACAGCATAAAAAACTATATGGTTTAAAGAATACACAGCACAATATACCCTTAAATCATCATCTACATTCTTGAATCGATTTTCAAGATACTTTTTCATCTTACTTTAAGTGTAATAACATGATAAGAAGCATTGCGTTGTATTACATTTTGCGATGATGGAATTGATAAAATTGTATGTACACAATATAATAAAATATTTTAATGGATACTTCAAGCAATCCAATCCATCTTTATCATCAGAATATCTGTAAATAAGAAAGATAAAGCTGTCAAAGGTTTTAGATGAAAGCGGTTTGAGACGTTGATATGAGGAAAAAAACTAATTAAAATTATAACACAGTATAATTCT
The DNA here is from genome assembly GCF_026571515.1 of Ruditapes philippinarum. Taxonomy (NCBI): domain Eukaryota; kingdom Metazoa; phylum Mollusca; class Bivalvia; order Venerida; family Veneridae; genus Ruditapes; species Ruditapes philippinarum. The sequence goes on along the minus strand of NW_026865472.1, from coordinate 96,454 downwards.
AAAAATTTCAATAATTCCTCTTAACAACCAGAAAACGATTTTCAGAACAATCAAAATACAAATATCAACAACATGAGGATGATCATTAGGTTGAAGATTGAGCTTAGATTGATCACTTTCATCTAGAAGAAGTACATCAGACAAATTCATTTAACATTATCTGAGATAAGGTATGTGATGAACATCTAACCTAGAAGTCTGTCTTCATTTTGATTTATAGCTCTAATATATAGTAGGGAGTTACAGACATATCAATTCATTTTATAACCCTAAGCAGCAGATATACCTGTAACGGATTTCTGATACATGCAATTATGTTATAAAAGCACAGTGCAATATTGGAAATAAAGAGACTTTTTTAGATAGAGATATTCTCAAAACTAGGATCTTTAAGTATTACTATGCAAATGATTATCATTAATCTTTTAGCCCATCTTTGAATATACTAAATAATGACAATAGTGATACATTTCGTATATAAGCAAGAAGGAAAGTAATGATGAAACAAAATATTTACTTTAAAATGAGTACAGGGTTCTCCCTATTCAGATGTTATGATGATTTATGATACAAACCAAAATTGTAAATGAATTATTCAATCATATACTTGGTATTTTTGTGTGTATACACATGTATATGTACGTTGAAATATTGTATTGATATAATGTTCTGGACATTGTTCATTGATAATAAATGTTAACCAATTGTGTAGTATTATTTGTCATTTTTTGATTAAAGACAATACATATTAGGTCAGACAATGTTTTGTTTTATTGTTAATTATTTAGGATGCCGAAATAACACATAAGGCTGGTTGAATGTTTCCGGCGAATAATAATATAATGAGTTCGAATTTTATATCAATATTGGGTTTAATTGTTCTTGTTTTATAACACTTAAATTAAATTGTCTACGTATCATTCAAACCAAAATGAAATATAAACTCTGAAAGCAATACTTAGATCTAATGAGAATTCCCGTGTAATACATGGATAACAAAAATGCGTCTAGGTTATATATGATTTAATAAATCTTCCATGCATTTCTTCCGGAATAAATGGAAAATGAAGGCTCTGAAACTGTAGAAAATTTGATTCAAGCGTCCACTTGAAGGTAATAATGAGGAATTTATTAAAAGGACGATTCAACGACTAACAATATTCATCTACTGCATACTTCAGCTATTAAATAACGTAAATAAGCTATGTATTTCCAGTCAAATACCTTTGAGAAACTATTGTAATAAAGATAGTCTCTTGTGGCAATCAAATAGATAAAATAGATCTTTATCTGTATAATAAACCAAGAAAAAGCCGTGTTGCATGACATTTTCTTTAAAGTGTCTACAGTTGTAACAGTTAAGTATCAATATCTATGTGATATAAAATAAATGGTCAAGTCAAAACAGAAACACTAAATTTGTGCACATTCATATTCAATTTCATTTTCTATTTATTCTGTAAAGATTCATATTTGAATCTTTTGGCAAACATATGATTTGTATTGTCATCAACTTGATCTCATTATTTTTTTTCTTTTGTCTATTTTGAAAATATTAATGTTCTTGTTTATTTTTGAAGGCCAAGGATGAAAGATAATTTATCGTCATTATTTATTTCGTAGACGTCACGTCAACAAAACAGATTATTTTCTTGCATTTTTTTGTGTTATGCATTTTCTTTCGGAGAAAAGAAATATGATTCAATCAATCACATTTTCTTAAAAGATAAAAACCATTTAGCCGTAAGTTTATTTCAGTTGTGATAAGATTAAAGCAAAATAATGGAAGAGCATTCTTACCATTATTTAGGCAAAAAATGATTATGTTTTCAGTAAAAGCTTGTTTTAGTAATTTTGTTCCAGACAAAAATGTTAATTGTATACAAGAATAACCAAAGCCTACAAAATCCAGTTATAGCAACTACAGACAATCTTAAGCTTTAGCTAATTAGAATTTAACATCATGGTCAAGTTTTCTGTGAAAACTAGTTCATGTTTTTATGAGGAGGTTTCATAAACACAATGGTATCGAGAGACGTTTTATCGAATGGGTGTACGTATTTGTGGCATTCCGTTAAATTGTTAAACACATGCATAACAATGGCATATTTAAATTTCTTTTTTTATGAAACAAAAATATAACATGTGGTTCCTTTTTCACGTAATTTGTTTTGATATTATGTAGGGAAAACAATTTAAGGACATCATGCTTTTAAGATGATTTAAATCTATAAAATCAGCCTTTTAGTAATTTAATAAAACTGTCATTGAATACACAAAGATTAAGTGTTTGAAATCTGATTATCCAACGTTAAAGCAAAAACAATACTGACCAAATAATCTTAATATCATCTTATCATGCTTATTGCCTTGATGAGTTTGTCTGGAAAAAAACAACCCAGAAACAATATTTGTAATAATCGTTTAGAATGATTGGTCTACAATGTAGCTGTCAATGTATTAATGAACTTGAAAATGAGTCTTCTTGGACTCTTGGAAATTATAATTTGACATTAATTGTTACCATTGAGATTAATTCAATATAATTATGTATAACTTGTTTCGAAATTGCTATAATTATCGTCAACCTAATGCCATTTTCGTCACATTCATCTTATTACAATGATCTTTTAAGCGTTAGGAACAGGAAAAGTTATCGGCCAATATTGATATTAAGTTTGAATTAATTATATTAAATTTCCTACAAACATTCAGCTAGGTATTATGTCAGCACTCCAAAGGATTTATCAATGAAACAAAATATTACTTCCCTAATTATAATAATCAGCACAATAAGATTAAAATTTTATAAACCAAAACAATTATCGTTACAGTCTCATCGGATTTCGGTGTCCCACAGGGTGCATTTGCGTTAGAATTGTGTTGTAGGTGGGTCTGTATTTGGTATAGTGCGCTCTTAGACGTTCGTCTTTACTCACATTTTTACCATATGCACAAAAGTAACAGTTACATGTATTACAATTAATTTGAGAAAAGTAAACGCTAAATAGATCGAATTAAGTTAATATGAACATGATAAAAAACATTTTTCCGTCTCAGATATTCTTTTTAAAGTTGATGTATTGTCTAATAATTTTAAACAAAATACAGTTAAAAAAAATACCCAAAGAATACCCCAAGCGGTACGAATATGGTAGATTTTGTACATAAATGTATATAATCTTGGTAGAATGAGAAGAGCTCTAATAGCGTCCGTCTTTTCGTAGTCAGAAATTTCCGATCATATACTTTTATATACATATTTATACATAGATTTAAGATAATTTGTCAGTGAAATAAGCTGGTTTATATTTTCAACCGTTTGTTTTATTTCTGTTCTTCAACAAAACTAATTGCTTTATATGAACTACACCTATACATATGGAAAAATCAAAACTATAACAATTAGGAGAATGTATGTATGCTGCAATATGTAACAAAAAAGATAATAAAAGAAATATTGTTTTTTTTTTATAAATTCATGTTGGCTTATAGATAATGAAGCTCAATTTAGAACGCAAATAATATTCTGTATTCAGTGTCGTGTTTAAGTTATTCATACACCTTCTTTAACCTTTTATATCTTTATCACCGTTAAATTGTAAATTATTAATATTGGTTGATACGCTGCCTCCTTGCGCTTCAATTCAATACATACTTAGCTACCGATGGTCTTGTATACTTTACTGTGAACATCGCACTGCCTTGGTGATCTTGAGTTTCATATGTTATGTTTATTGCATTCTCTGCATTCTCCACGACTTAGTCATAATAATAATACAATTTGACTCAACAGCAAAGATGATTATACAAGACATTATACAATCTGTCATATGTCCAGAAACATAAGTGTAAAGGCACATTTGCCTAAAGAAAAACTATAATTTTTAATTCTCAAAAACTTTCTTTTTTTTGTTGGTATATTATATCAGTTTCCAAAACAATACTCATTTGCCAAATAGATGAACTTTTGCTCTGTTGGCAATGGGTATAACTTTCCATAAAAAATAAAATATGAAGCCCGTCCTTAAAATTATAACGGGCAGTGCTAATCTTTTATTAGTACGGAATGCCCCCACCCCCCCCCCTCCCAAAGAATTTTAAGTAAACATATTGTACTAAAAATGCACTTTTAATTAAACAAAAACGAACGATTTTACATTATTGTAAATCTATCATAATATATGATATATTTAAAGCATTTAGAATATATATGTTTTAGCATGACCATGTATGCATTCCTTTCCTTTTTAAAAGAAAACACAATTATTGCATATAGTATTTACGAAACAAATTAACGGGAAATTGTATAATGTAATTTAGTGTATAGCTTAGCATAAAAAGCCGCGGCAGTGCCCGTAAAGTCCATGCTCATTTATTTGTTTCCGATTGAATATCCCAATGGAAACAACAATTGGTAACTCCTCGCTCTGCTCTTGTCAGTTTCTTTCAATCAAGTTCTTTGTGACCCTAGAATAAAGAACATTAACAAAGGTTAAGCTAAAAATAGTAATGGAAAAATAATTTCAAATCTTAAGATGACACAAACTGTTCATTTTAATATAATGAATATAAAAATAAAAAGGTAAGATTTATCATAATAATTATTTCTTTGTTTGTTGTTGATTTTTTTTCGTTTTTGATGAGATACTGAAAATAAACAAGAGGGCCATGATGGCCCAAAGTCGCTCACCTGTATATAGGCCCCTGGAGCGGGGCCAGTTTAAACCCCAGGGCTTTTATTTGAACAAACTTGGTTGTATATGTATGCATGTATATATATATACATATATATATATGTATGTATGTATGTATGTATCTTATATATATATATATATATATATATATATATATATATATATATATATATATATATATATATATATATATATATCTATATATATATATATATATCTATATATATATATATATATATATATATATATATATATATATATATATATATATATATATATATATATATATATATATATATATATATAAATATTAAATATATATGTATATATATAATATATAATATGTATATATCTAAAAAAAAAAGTCAAGCTAATGAATGACCCCCGGGGCGGGGCCAATTTTGACCCCAGGGCTTTTATTTGAACAAACTTGGTAGACGCCCATGAGAACATGTTTCATGCTAAATATCTTAGCTCTAGCTCTTTGAGTTCTTTAAAAGAAGATTTTTTAAGTTTTTACTATATGCACATAGGGAAAATCAATGACCCCCGGGGGCGGGGCCAATTTTGACCCTAGGGCTTTTATTTGAACAAACTTTGTAGACACTCATTAGAAGATGTTTCATGCTAAATATCTTAGCTCTAGCTCTTTGGGTTCTTTAAAAGAAGATTTTTTAAGTTTTAACTATATGCATATAGGGAAAATCAAAGACCCCCTGGGGCGGGGCCAATTGTGACCCTAGGGCTTTTATTTGAACAAACTTGGTAGACACTCACTAGAAGATGTTTCATGCTAAATTAGCTCTAGCTCTTTGAGTTCTTTAAAAGAAGATTTTTTAAGTTTTTACTATATGCATATAGGGAAAATCAATGACCCCCTGGGGCGGGGCCAATTTTGAACCTAGGGCTTTAATTTGAACAAACTTGGTAGGCACTCATTAGAAGATGTTTCATGCCAAATATCTAAGCTCTAGCTCTTACGGTTTTTTAGAAGAAGATTTTTTTTAGTTTTTCTTATTGGTTGCCATGGAATTTAAATTTTTGAACAACTTTGAAAGGGGTCCACCTAAGGATCATTTCTGTAAAGTTTGGTTGCAATTGGCCATGTAGTTTAGGAGGAGATGTTGTTTGAAATGTTTGACGCCATTTTTTGAAGGACGCACGACGCACGACGCACGACGGACGCAGAGTGATGACAAAAGCTCACCTTTGAGCACTTCGTGCTCAGGTGAGCTAAAAACAATGACACATACTATACACACCGTACAATCAAATGGACAGACAGCAGTTCAAGCGTCGACAGCTGTACCAGTATGTACATGTCGGCGCAGGAAACACAATTGACAGACGGTAAGTATTCATCTATTTTTAACATATCCAAACTGTGTTCGAGTAAATCAATGTTATGGATTTATAGTCAACATCCAGAGGTACAGGCTTACAAATTTCTGGCGCTGTCCAAGCTTTACTTCACGTTAATTTTGACCAAACATTGAACTATAAAATTAAATCACTTTAGCATGTTATATTATAAGCTTATTCAGGTAAGCATCAATTATATAGAGGATATGTGTTTGTTTTTGTGAAAGATAAAATTTCATTCCATCGAGTGAGTTTACAAAACAGTATTTCCACGAATGGCGTAACGACGATTTTGAATATACTGTTTTTATAGTTTACGAGAACTGGAAGTGCAATTATCAGACTGTTAGAAAAAGGGACGATGTTTGGTGATTGGTATATTGAATAAATTGAAATAAGTTTTGTCTTTTTGATTACGTTTGAATTTTAAGTTGTTTATCAATTTACCCTTTGCTTTGCTCTGAACAGGCTTGGACGGTAACTTGCACTTTCCATTACCATCCATGAACAGGCTCAATCAAACCGAGCCTGCAACATTTTCAATTTTGTCGTGTTGGGCTTTCTTCAGGGATACTGTATTTTTCTATTTGATTATGTCGGAAATTGTAGCGAATATAAAAGTGAGGTACCACATCAAGAAAATCTTGCAAAAGTATTTCTCTCCATTGAAAAGTGTAAAACTATATTTTAATAATTTAAATGTGACATTATGAAATATATTTTCCACGGATAAATCAGTAATTGGCTAAAAAGGCTTAAATAAATTGTTATGATTCGTAATTATGTTAACATCAAAATCTTATTATTCGTACTCATGCTAGCATTACATTTTATTTTATTATTGTATTATCATTCATGTAGTATGAATCATTATTATTCTTATTCAATTAAACATCAAACATAATTATTCTTATTCATTGAAACATCAGACCTAATTATTCTTATTCATTTAAACACCAAACATTATGATTCTTATTCAATTACGCATCTAGCATTAATATTCTTATTCATTTAAGCATCTAACATTATCATTCTTATTCATTTAAACATGAATCTTTATTATTCTCATTTATTTAATCATCAAACATTATTATTCTTATTCATTTAATGATCAAACATTATTATAATTCTTATTTAATCAATCATCTTACTTTATTCTAAATCATTTTAGCATCAATTAGTATTAACCAATTTATTCCAGGATCAAACATTTTTTATATTCATTTGATCATCAAACATTATCATTTTCGTTCATTTTAGCATTAAATGATAACTTTTGTTCATGATTGCAAATGACTTCTAGCACAAAACGTGTATATTGTAATCGCAGTATTCATAAGTATATTCGCGAACTTATTTAAAACTATATGAGAATTTAATACAAACATTAAAATGTTTAACAAGAACATTTTAACTAACAGATGTTAAGAATGAAGCTCCTGTTATAATAAATGATATTATATAGATATAACATTTCTGAACATATATTCCTTTCAAATTATTTTATATTTTAGAATTTTCCATTGCAAATGGGGGTTATTTTAAAATGAGGTAGTCTTGTATTTTTACTTTCAAGGTTAAATTATTTATAATTATACATATAATATGATGTAAGCATCTACAAGGTTAGCTTTTAAAAAAAGCTAGTAGCGACTCGCTTCGTAATTTTTTTCCAGGGGTGTGTTTAAATGTAAAAATGACAGTTCTGTTAGCTGAAGAGACTTCAGCGAACATCAAAATAAAAGTGACATATAAAGTTATGGAAGCCAGTTCTCTCAGTTTAACAAAGAGGAATATGAGTAAATATGAAGATGCATGTAAACAGATAGAATGAAGTCCGTATGTATATGCACATTTACTATATGGCCTGTTGACCTTGACCAAAAAATGTTAGATAGGTAGAATTCATAAAGATGTTTCTTTATACGAAGTTAAGTTGTAATATGTTATTTAGTATTGGAGTGAGTGACAGACACAAGTCCTATACAGGAATATATTACTGAAGAACTCTCTTGGGTGTGGGCGAATTTAGATTCATGGGGCATGATTAACATTTGATTTGTACAAGATCTCAAGGCATTTGTACATACTAGTATTCAATATTGAAGCTGGAGGCACTGAAGTTTATATCAATAAGACTTAAACATATTTCCCTAAGCATTTTAATAAAAATTATGTCCACTTCATCTTGGTATGTGAAACATTTTAAACAAATGGATATGATGTAGATACATGAACAAAATTTTAAAGTGGTCAACAAGGCAATACCACATGCCAAATATTTAAGTTCTAGGCATTAATAAGGTATAAATGTGTGCGTATGTGTTTCTATATAAGACGTGCTATGAAAGAGGACTCCTGTAGTGTGGTTAATGTGCAGTCTTTGGTTTCATAGATATCATTTAAAGAGAAACTAAATTACCCATTAGGGACAACAGATGAATAGGGATCCCAAGTCCTGTTTATGCTCACCAGAGCACAACTTGCTCACAGTGAGCATAAAGGGGAACTATATTGTAAGAGGGCTTGGTATAATGATCATCTCCTGTACAAAGATTCAACGACAATAATCAACACAAATATAGTTTTTTCCTTTTCCCTATACATCTAATACTATCCCGGATCCCGGGCGTCCCGGATCCCGGGATCCCCCCCCCCCCCATCCTAAATACCGGAAAGAATTAAATGAACGGAAAAAAAGAAAAAGAAAAACATGCACAGAACCAGATGTACACTTATGTTAATTAACCAAACGAAAATTTACTTCAGAGAAAACAGGTGAAATCGCTAAATCAAAAGTCAGTGTAAATATGATTTATTGAAACAAACATTTTAATCATCATTATATCTTTGCGCTCAAAGCAATACTTTCTGCTTTTTAAAAATGGCGTGAAAATTGAAGCTTTTTTGACGCTATGTAAGATTAAATTTGATTGGCTAAATAATTTTGTATTCCAGCCCTGACAGATAAATTTTGTAGAAAGATGGAAGCCAAGCTTCGATTAAATTTTTGGATGGATTCGGAGTTTTAGGTTGTTTCTCAGTAAAATCCTAACGTAATACCGGCTCGCCGTGGTATAATACTTTCAACTTGTACAACATGTACAGAATACGTTGAACATGTTTTGTATCATTATTTCTGATAAGCATATTATTAATGTCGTATTCTGTATCACCACTACGTTGCTTTTTACTTAAAGCCTTAATCGTTTTACTTACAAATACAAGAAGGCAATTAATAGACTTAAGTGACGTAATCGGCAAAAGTTCTGAATGACAAAGTTTACCTATTAGTAAGATATTCTTAGTAATTATTGTAATTGATACTGTACAGGAACAAGTACTCATCATTCCTTACGATCGTTCGTAATACAACGTGATTATAAACATGACAACTTCGTAAGAGCGGCAATATCGAAATACATATCTGACAGATTTTTGTATGAAGGTTTCGTTCTTATTAGCTTATAACCTCACTTCAACTTCAATGCACGGTGTTGTTGGTTATATTAGATGAATGGAATGCGTATGACGCGCGTTTTAAAAATTCATGGAACGTTTATGAAGTCACTGACATCATACAATTTTAAAGACCCATTTTGCCCAAGAAATGCTTTAATTTTTATTTCTAAAAATCTTTTTATTTTTGGTATTCTTTCATAGTGTCCAACAAGTTACGCACTGCGCCAATTACCTGAACTGGCGTTTTCTTCTCTACTGTATGGCAATAAGAACATTTATAGCTACATGTATATAGTATGGAAATTCAAATACACTGTACTACCTTGTTAACATTTTGATAATTTTGTGACAGGTTGTTTTACATTTAGCAGATTTTTTTCTTCAAGTAACAAACATGCACCTTGCTTCAAAGTGATTATTTCAACCCATATTCGACCTTTCTAAAGAAGTAAATATTCATTCATTTCTGAGGTGCAATTTGTCTTTAAAGTTTTATAATCAGTATTTTACGAGGGCAAAGTAAAATCTGGATTTAAAGTATAACATTTTATTATCGCAGCTTCGACGATACATTGGAAATTAACAGTTGCATGACTTTGCATATGTAAACATATCAAATTACAGAACAATAAAAAATATTTACAGATAATACAAATGAAAGTATATATTTACTATACAAGTGTCATTTTGATAGCTCAAGATTAGCCAAATTACGACATGACCTTCCATTTTTCATCGCCATACTTAATAATTTCATAACATTTCAATGGTCATTTCTGAAAAACAGTTGTCAAGCAAAAGTTTATGACACTTTATCTAAAAATTAACAACAGCTACAAAACAGTACACGAACAGTAATTTAACAAATAATTAATAAAACTTATATGGCGGGCTGTTGTTTAAATTGTTATTTGTTCTTTTTTTACAAACACAATTGAAACATACATGCAATGTATATCAATGTTTTAGTAAGCATAATTACAAGGACGAGCCTTCATTGTTTGTACCAGATATCATTTCAATAGTTTGTTGATTCTCTGATGTAGTGTTGCAATCAACAGTCTTGCATAGTTGTTTTGACCTGAATTTGCTACACCGTTTCCTAATGTCAAATTGCACAAGGTAGGCAAACGGAATCAGTAGCATACTTAGTAGACGAACTATATCTAATCCGTGTGTAAGTCTAGCACATAAAAATATATGCTTCCTTCTACAGTCTTCGTCAATAGGTTCAAATATTATTATATAAAATGGTGTCCGCATAAAAAGACAAGCCCCTAAACAAATACTAACAAAAATGGTCGTGTTATGCCTCCCTGGTGGAGATCTTTCAGTCTTTGTACAGAAACGTGAGATTGCAGCGGATAAAATCCTAATGAAACAAGTTAATACCATCAAAAGCGGTAAGCATCGCGCTAATACTAGCCACAAAATTTGAGCCTTTTTATCAGAAACTATATAACAATGTCCCCATTGTTGTTCTGACATTGTTAGCCTTAGCACCCCAGTAAACATTACACATACAAACCACGGAAGTATTATCATAATTGACAAAAGAATTGCGTTAGAAACATTTTTCAGCAGTCTTGGTGATATAATATTCAAACACTGATATACTCCAAGAATTCCTATTGAAATGTTAGACATATATTCCGTGAGATCAGATACGAACGAGAATAGTTTACAAAGGGCGACACTTCTTATTCCGGCGCTTGTCGCGTCAAAAGACTGTGCAAGAAATGGCAAAGCTATTCCTCCGAACAATATATGAATTCCAGCCATATGAATTGTTAGCCAGTTCCGGAAATGACGTCGTTGCTTTGCCCTTAGCAGAATGGCAGTAACTAGAGATCCGTTCATGAGAACTATAAACGCAGCAAAGGCGTAATAAACATATCTAAAATTCTTCCGCTCTTGTATCATCTTTTGATAAGCAAAATATTATTCTTCAGTTATTGAGTTTTCGTAGGTGAAATAATAATATGAGAAGTCTAACGTGTCATTAAAGTCGTAAAAAACAGTTGAAGTATTCATCTTTAGGTCTCTATGGTTGATTTAGCGATCTGCAAATGAAATAGACATTTGATAAGATAAGCAAGTGAAATGGTATGAATATTTCAAATAGTCGTATTGATAATATTGTTTCTATTTCATCTTTGATTGAATTCTGATAAATGTACTAAATAAACATACAAGTCATGCATAATTGCCATGTTATTCTTTGATTATTAGCAATTGGTAGAAATATTTTGCAGATATTCGCTTATCTACAGTGACGGCGCATTCAATTTTATACATATATTTTATATAGTCTAATCACCGACCTAATAAGGGTAGACATAATTGCAACAGAATTTCTTGTAACACTATACGAAAGTACTTATTTCATAAGCACTTTGTTAAAAATTCCCAAAACTCCAGCATGCAATAAACGTGTATTTACAATTTAAATCACGATGATTCAAAACAATCTTATAATTGCCCTTAAATCACACCACATTAAGAATAAGACACATAATTATGACGCAACAAGCAAAACTATAATGGTGGCAAAAGTGTAAATATTTCAAGATGTGAAGTGATTTATGTCTTTATCGCTGAATTCATGAAGAACAAGTAAAATATCAGGGTCGTGCACATCTTAATTTATGTTTTAAATAATATACGAAGTACGTATTTCCAAATTGTTTTAAACACAAGAAGGCCTTCTGTTTAACAGCCCTCTATTTCATTTTTTGCAGGAAATAATAATAATGTTATTTTGAAAATTATGTTCATGATAGTGTTTGTGTTGTCACCTTGTGTTGATGATATTTGTGTTGTCACCTTGTGTTGATGGTGTTTGTGTTGTCACCTTGTGTTGATAGTGTTTGTGTTGTCACCTTGTGCTGATAGTGTCTGTGTTGTCACCTTGTGCTGATAGTGTTTGTGTTGTCATTTTGTGTTGAATAGTTTTAATCTTAAGAGGAGTACGGTTAAACCCATGCATGTAAAACATAATGTTGCTGACAGTTGTTCAAGAGGTTAAATGTTAAATAAAATCGTTATTCGGAAAATTCGACGTTGTTGTTAGTTATACAATTTAATGTGTTTTTAATAAATATCTAAATTTAGAACTTTGTTGTATGGTTAAAAGCACATTACACATTAAAGCTAAAATATTTCTTTTACTTTTAAATACGTTTCTGGTTAACTTATACATATACATCAACATGTTTAATTATTTAACGAAAACGTCAAACGAAGAAATTAAATGTATTGCTTAAACATTTTATCAAGTTTGTATTTAGCACAAAATTGATAATATATGCATATTTTATACAAATACTTTTATTTATAAAATAAAGATGAAATAACTTTTATAATATTAAAAAAAAGAATTCTGAGCATTTTTACACTACATTGATGCAAAAATATATACGACTCAAAAGAATTTACTTTTGACCAGCAACATCTGACTGTTTGTTAAAACTTAAAACGCCGTAAAGTCCAGAAAGAAAATATGTTTAATTTCAAAAGTTTTATTAACACTAAACATACCTTGCTATCTCCATATTTTTATCTACGAAGAATGGATGTCATTTTTTATTCATATAATAATATTTACTATCAGTATATCAATTCCATTAGTTCATTTCGTGTTCGCTGTGGCCAATGCAATCTCCGATACAATTTGTTACCGAACATATTCTCATAATACAGTCGAACTTCGTTTGCTCGAACTCTGAGGGTCTATGCAAATTTGTTCGAGAGATCGGTAGTTCGAGCCAACCGAGGTTGAACTATTTTCACATTGGACATGCCTTAACGTTGTCCAGCCTAGCGGACAGATTTATAATAATTTCTTGCAAAACTCGTTGCGATGACATAATTGTGTTGCATGTTTTTTACAACCGGTTTTGCAATGCAATTAATTTCTCTTATATTAGATTTGATATCAAGATTATCCTCTCAACATTATAATATTCATCTTTTTATATAATGACTGACATGCTGTGCGTTTATTCATTAAAACTTGTATAATTATATGATTTAACCCATTGCTTCATGAGCATTTTGTGAAAAATGGCTGTTTTCATTGAAAAGTCTCCCGTTACAAGTTCAAATTGCTATAATACTATAAAACTGCTTCAACACTAATCAAACTTGGCACAAATGTTGACTGACCATTGTCCTTGCAACAACATGCTCAGACTTAAATTTTTTGTTACCATGGCAACGAGGGGACATCTCAAAATTGCCAAAAAATCACTATTTTGCGTTGATTTTTTCATCAAAATTGATTTCAAAGTGCTGCAACTTATCAATGGATTGAGATAGAGTCAAATGCTTTTCAGCGTTGGTTACACGTTACCTTATGATCAATCTGGGGTCATTTACAGCCTCTCACAAGTCCAAAATTTTCTTGGCGATGAGGGGGACTCCGCCCCCCTTCAAACCCCCCAAAACAGAAGGGGGCACATCCCCCTTCTGGCAACCCCCTGATGTATCTTTTGGTTGGGGGGGCCGCGCAGAAAAAGAGGTCAATTTTTTTAAACAACATTTCTCAAACAAAAACACAGTGTTTGGGGCCTAAATAAGGCATTTTTTCATCATTTTGAGACAAACAAAAAGGGGGGGGGGGGTGAAAAAGGCGTTAAAAGGCGTGTATATGAAGTAATGGGTTAACTGAAAATGATGAAAATACTTGAAATTACCCTAAATCGCGTTTTTTTTTCATGTTTAAACATGGCCTGTCATATAAATTTGAAGAAAAATTGTTGTTTTGTAGATTTTTTTATTTTTTTCATTAACTGAAAATGATGAAAATTACTTGAAATTACCCTAAATCGCGTTTTTTTCATGTTTAAACATGGCCTGTCATATAATTTGAAGAAAAATTGCTGTTTTGTAGATTTTTTTATTTTTTTTCATTAAACCCATTGCTTCATGACATTTTGTTCAAAAATGGCTGTTTTCATTGAAAAGTCTCCCGTTACAAAAATTGCTATAATACTATAAAAACTGCTTCAACACTAATCAAACTTGGCACAAATGTTGACTGAACCATTGTCCTTGCAACAACATGCTCAGACTTAAATTTTCTGTTACCATGGCAACGAGGGGACATCTCAAAATTGCCAAAAATCACTATTTTGCGTTGATTTTTTCCATCAAAATTGATTTCAAAGTGCTGCAACTTATCAATGGATTGAGATAGAGTCAAATGCTTTTCAGCGTTGGTTACACGTTACCTTATGATCAATCTGGGGTCATTTACAGCCTCTCACAAGTCCAAAATTTTCTTGGCGATGAGGGGGACTCCGCCCCCCTTCAAACCCCCCAAAACAGAAGGGGGCACATCCCCCTTCTGGCAACCCCCTGATGTATCTTTTGGTTGGGGGGCCGCGCCGAAAAAGAGGTCAATTTTTTTAACAACATTTCTCAAACAAAAACAAGTGTTTGGGGCCTAAATAAGGCATTTTTTCATCATTTGAGACAACAAAAAGGGGGGGGGTGAAAAAGGCGTTAAAAGGCGTGTATATGAAGTAATGGGTTAACTGAAAATGATGAAAATACTTGAAATTACCCTAAATCGCGTTTTTTTCATGTTTAAAACATGGCCTGTCATATAAATTTTGAAGAAAAAATTGTTGTTTTGTAGATTTTTTTTATTTTTTTTCATTAACCCATTGCTTCATGAGCATTTTTGTGAAAAATGGCTGTTTTCATTGAAAAGTCTCCCGTTACAAGTTCAAATTGCTATAATACTATAAAAACTGCTTCAACACTAATCAAACTTGGCACAAATGTTGACTGAACCATTGTCCTTGCAACAACATGCTCAGACTTAAATTTTCTGTTACCATGGCAACGAGGGGACATCTCAAAATTGCCAAAAATCACTATTTTGCGTTGATTTTTTCCATCAAAATTGATTTCAAAGTGCTGCAACTTATCAATGGATTGAGATAGAGTCAAATGCTTTTCAGCGTTGGTTACACGTTACCTTATGATCAATCTGGGGTCATTTACAGCCTCTCACAAGTCCAAAATTTTCTTGGCGATGAGGGGGACTCCGCCCCCCTTCAAACCCCCCAAACAGAAGGGGGCACATCCCCCTTCTGGCAACCCCCTGATGTATCTTTTTGGTTGGGGGCCGCGCCGAAAAAGAGGTCAATTTTTTTAACAACATTTCTCAAACAAAACAAGTGTTTGGGGCCTAAATAAGGCATTTTTTCATCATTTGAGACAACAAAAAGGGGGGGGGGGTGAAAAAGGCGTTAAAAAGGCGTGTATATGAAGTAATGGGTTAACTGAAAATGATGAAAATACTTGAAATTACCCTAAATCGCGTTTTTTTCATGTTTAAACATGGCCTGTCATATAAATTTGAAGAAAAAATTGTTGTTTTGTAGATTTTTTTATTTTTTTCATTAACCCATTGCTTCATGAGCATTTTGTGAAAAAATGGCTGTTTCATTGAAAAGTCTCCCGTTACAAGTTCAAATTGCTATAATACTATAAAAACTGCTTCAACACTAATCAAACTTGGCACAAATGTTGACTGAACCATTGTCCTTGCAACAACATGCTCAGACTTAAATTTTCTGTTACCATGGCAACGAGGGGACATCTCAAAATTGCCAAAAATCACTATTTTGCGTTGATTTTTTCCATCAAAATTGATTTCAAAGTGCTGCAACTTATCAATGGATTGAGATAGAGTCAAATGCTTTTCAGCGTTGGTACACGTTACCTTATGATCAATCTGGGGTCATTTACAGCCTCTCACAAGTCCAAAATTTTCTTGGCGATGAGGGGGACTCCGCCCCCTTCAAACCCCCCAAAACAGAAGGGGGCACATCCCCCTTCTGGCAACCCCCTGATGTATTCTTTTGGTTGGGGGCCGCGCCGAAAAAGAGGTCAATTTTTTTAACAACATTTCTCAAACAAAAACAAGTGTTTGGGGCCTAAATAAGGCATTTTTTCATCATTTGAGACAACAAAAAGGGGGGGGGGGTGAAAAAGGCGTTAAAAGGCGTGTATATGAAGTAATGGGTTAACATCAATTTCCATCCTTAACTCATCTATTTATCATTGCAAAATATATGATTATTAAATGTTGTTTTTTATCTAATATTATCACATTTGACACAGCTTTATTTAGTAGTCACTTACACGTATTCCTAACCTAAAAATACCAAGCACAAACCATTATTTTAAGCAATGTGTTACAATTGTAATAAATACTATTTGCTAAAAATAATAATTTAATTAATATATTGAATGCCAAAATAACAAGTTTTCCTAGACATTTTGACTGCCTGGATGTTCCGTCCGTAAACATTATGTAAAAACACCAGTAAAACTGACTGAGATCTTTGGAATTCATTTTATAACTCTGCATCTAAATGTTACAGTAATGAATTTCAAAATTCTGTTGAATGTCTTCCTCTGCACACCTGTTGATTAATAAACATTATGTTGTATTTATCTTAGTCAGTTTTACGGGTGTTTTCGCTTTTTTGTACTTTAACTGCTTTTTTCAAAAGTATATTGCATCAACTTGATCCTATCTATATTTATTACTATCTATAAATATTTCTATCTATAATTATTACGACAAAACTGTTTTTATGAACAGAACAGAACAGAGCAGAACAGAACAGAGTTTATTTCATAACTTGTACACACATAGGTACATCGTTATAACAAGCATTTTGAAATATAATTTTAGGTCACATATTTTACAATTAGGAAAATACACACATAAAGAAAAAAAATCAATACAATACTGTTTTGACGTTTTCGCTATTTACGTCATGTGACGCTCAAATAATGTTCCTGTTTATTGCTTTTTATTCATTTTTGAACCCTGAAAAAGGCTGTTTAGCCGAAACGTTGGTACTTTAAAGGGATGTTGTAGATGACTACATATTATTTCACTAGTACATATTTATAGTTCGTAATTTTAAGTTAAATGATTTTGCACCGAATTATATTTGTACTTCTCACTTATTGAGGGAATTCGGCCAATAACTGTTTATAAAACATGTCAATTTTCTTTAGAAACACAGATTGTGATTGTAAAAAATGTGTCATTAGGTATGTGGAGGAACGTTACGAATTTGTTGTTTTTAGTAGTTTTGTTTTTGCTTTTTTTGTTATACTTACTAATTGTTTTTGATGTAAGTTTTCATGTGATTGTTCTCATTGTCCGTCTGTATCTTATGACTAGGGTTGAATTACTAAAAGTTTCATACCAATGACATTTTTGTGACATTAAAACGTTCTGACAAAAACAACAGTTGGTATGTAATTTGCCAATAATTTGTTTCGTTATTAGGTTATAATAATTCAACACTTTCTAAGCGCACATTAATATGCATTATGTAGAACCTTTAAATGTTAATAGAGGAAGAGGAATGGCATTGTAATTTATGGAATTATCCAAATGTAAATCGTTGAATAGTTAACGATTTCTCTTTAGGCAGGGGAAATTAGGCAATGCTAAAATTTGATATTCTAAACACTAACTGAAATTATTGTCTTTCTTTTGAATTTAATGTCTACATGTAGCTGTTATTCATTACTATAATTATTATAAAGTTGCATATTTCTATGAATTTTCTTCACCTAATTGCTGAAGAAACTCGGTCTGCAAACAGAACTTTGTTCAATCAAACTTTGCAATGTATTCGGTAGGGGAAATAACTCTCCCGAACCACATTAATATCCATGTTTATGTTCAAGATACTTCTATAATAACCTATAGAAATTCATGTTCTGTTCTGTTCTAATAGTAGCATTTTTCCTAAGAAATAAAAAAATACTTTGAAATTTCTTTCGTTGAAATTTCTGTCTGCATTTCTACTATAATTGCACGGCAGAGTAGGGCCGGTATGTGATAATCGGCCCGCAAAATGAATAATGGCCCCGACAGCTTCAGCCCGAGGGCATTAATGATTTCAGTGACGATAATCACCGTCTGGCCCATCTATGACGTGTATTAATGTCTTTAATACACTTGATACATCTTAAATTTACTTTGATATTTATTTCGTTGAAATTCCTATCTCTGAAGATTTCAACAGTACTTTACAGTTACTTCTAAAGTGTTGCTTCCCTTATAAATGTGTGTGCAACATAATCTAGAAGCACGATTTATTTTCACATTTTTATTTTCCTGTTTATTAACAATTTGTTCGAACGGTGAATTTAACTTTACTTTCAACTAAATAATGCTAGTTATGAATGCCGTAGTAGCTCCATTTACCGGCTTAAATGCCAAATCACCACAATAACAGCTTTACATTGGACATTTCCTGTATTGTAAATCAGACAATAAAGGTCGACCGAAACATAGGAAATCCTTTGTGAATCCATTGTCTTCCTTTATTAATATTTATGTCGGAGCTAATAACGTGTGTCTTGCGATAACTGTATTCATTACAGTTTCTACAAAATGTGCAATAAAAGTATTAATTTGATGCTGCAAAAAGTTGTAAAACAATTGATTTATAATTCTTCATCAAATTAATGTTATAGCGAAATAGATCATAGTGACGTGTAAACACCACATCGTTATGGTCGTGTAGTTTTATGATTTTTATCAGATCCTAGAAGCCAATTCAATTGAATTTACAAGTCTTGAAATCAACAGTATTATTTGAAAAGAAAAATGAAATCAAATTTCATTTGTAAAGACCGCTTAAAAAATATCAGTAATCTGATGAGCAAATTTAGTATATATACATTAATTCAACATATTTCTTTTCCTTCTGCTCTAATTATATAGAGGTTTTCTGTTGATCTTGACTGCACAAAACAATCAGCGAAAGTTAACTCCATATTTAATTGCATTATCAATAAATAACACAAATGTTTCTTCCGAATCTCGCCCATGGCATTAAAAAGGTAAAATGATTACGGCAGAAATCAAGACTAATGTATCAAATGTTTCCCAGAGGAGGAAAGCAATTTTCAAATGCTACAATTTGCGTATTAATTAACAAATTGTTTTGACTTTGTACTTTTAAGCAACTACGTTTTACTTAGAAGATGGCAAATATGGTGACATGGTAAAAAACGTGATATAATATGACAAATGTGAAACTTATTTATATATTCATGTCAATTCTAATTCACATATTTTCTCCAAAGAAAAAACATAATTTATGCATATTCCATGCTATCTTCACTCAGCATACCAAGTATTATCAACCAAATATCTGTACTTTTTAAAATTATGACGCGGTTCACATTTCTTCACAGTTCTTTTGTTTTAACAATGTTTACATTCACAGGAACCACAATTTAAACAACTAAAAATTAGATGCATAATCTGCTTGAGGTCATTTATGCATGTACCAAAAAGAATTTACTGAGTGTTTATTGCATCATATAGGTCATGGTCTAGATTCTTTGTTATGTTTAGATGACCGATCTAGCATTCGATTCGTTCATCATTGGTCCATAAACATATAAAAAACAACGAATCAATATAACGACATACAAATCTACTAAAGTCTTCTATTCATATAGCAAGTTCTTGCACCTAGCTTTTTTGAGTTATTGATATATTAAGCTTTTTTTCCGGACGGAGATACCAACTTTCTGGATTTTCTTTGATTTTTATAGGGCAATTTCTAAAAGAAACCAGTAAAAATGAAGCATTGATTTATGTCGTTACCTTTTGTTCAACTAATGTTATGGACTACTTGGTGTTTGCAGTTGCTTAGGCCATCCATAAAAAATTGTTTGTTTGTAGTGCTCCGACCGACCCATGAAAATGGCCCCGACTCTAAAAAATTTTTACACCTTCGAGGATTTTTTTTTTTTTTTTTGAGATCATTATGTACCCATTCTGTTAAAAAAGATCTTTCTCCAATAACTTTTCAGACAAATTTTGAACTAAGAAGTAGAAGAGTAAAAGAAATTTATTCCAAAACCAAAATAAACGCACGCTTTACATCGATATTTTGCCAAACTTCGACCCCGAACATCGGCGATTTCACATTCGCCAGAAACCTTAAATTTCGCAAAGGGCATAAAAATTCTCAGTTTCCAAGCCAAACATGTGAATGAATTGCTCTTTTGAAGATATTAGCTAAAATAATTGCCGATCGGATGAATCTCTTACACACTGTGTGAAGCTGTACTCGATTTTCCTATTCATTCCACTAAATGCTGCATATATATACGTACACGGTACAGTTTATGGAAATGATGCCCTCTTCAAGATATTTTTACAAATATAAAGTTTTTTTCTGGACATATTAAACCATACTAAAATTCGATCAATTTTTGATATAAAAGTGAAAAAAAGATTGCCACTTTGTTATGTGAAAATGGACAGAAATGGTACCCTCATGAATTTTTTTTTACATGAATTGACATATCTAACTTGAATACAATTTGATTTTTTTTGGTATAAAAGTGAAAAAAAAGATTGCAACCTTGCTTCAAAGATAATATACATACATCAATGAATGTTAAAATGGATTACCCTCCGTAACCATAGGCCACCACTGTATACATACATTAAATTTTTACACAAAATAATACGAGAAAAACTTTATTGTTGACATAAATTAATTTAAATCATTTTGCCATTCATGACTGTCAGAAAATGAGGTTACACTAAAACTTGTTGAAAAAAACAAGTTAATTGATACAATTTTTGGCGGGAAAAATCGCTGGAAATTAATGGGTCTTTTCCCGGTACTTTTAAATAATATATACTTTTAATATACCTGTGTTTTCTTTATAAGAATGATAATAATTCATTAATTTTACCTTTTCCTAAATTGTAATTTAATAGCCATATTTTTTAATCTTTGATGCAATCATGCACTGTTTATTTTTTCTTTTGTTTTTGTTCCTTTTTCCTCCTTTGTAATTGTCCGTACTATATTCCCTTTTAAACACCCAAATGGGTTTATTAATTGTTGCTCTCTTTAATCCAACTTTCAAAACAAACTCCAGGCTCCAGGACCTGTTGATTACACACTATACATGTATACAGCAGGTGACGTAGATTTTTCTACATACTACACTGCCATATATGGTAAGTACACACGACTGTGTGACAGGTGTAACATACATAATGATCTATTATTATGCTGGCTAGTGAATGGAGTTAATTAACTGGGTTAATACAGTATGGTTTGTTGGTTAAGTGGCAAGGTAATCTATATTTTCAAGTGTATCCCTAAAATTTAACAAAAAACAAACAAACAAAAAAGAAAAAAAACAAACAAACAATAACAAAAAATCAAAGCTAAAAAATTCTGCTGTTAGTCATTTAATTTCAAATATTTGTATTCTAACCAGATTAATATTATTTGCAGAATAATTCCTTTTATTCAATAGTAATGAGAAATGGATTTGCTACACCCCTCCCTTCTTTGTGCATTTAGTATCTGACAAGTCAAGGACCAGTAAATGAAATCTTAGGTGGTCATCAAAAAAGGTGGTAAGGCCATCCTTAAAAAATTGTTTGTTTGTAGTGCTCCGACCCTATGTTCAAGAGGTGGGTAGGTAGGTAGGGGATTTTTTTTTTTTTTTTGAAATTGTTACAAAATTGGAGCATACTGAGTATAGCAATACACAGTATATAGCCTCCCATGATCACCGTAGGGAACGTGTTACAGTATCGCATTTTTCGGTTACAGTATAGAATTTTCAAGATGGAGGATTATTTGTTTGGAGGACAGGTAGGTGATTTTTATTCCGATCCATACTACAAGTAGTTTAGTTTCTAAAAGAAGTTTTTGTGCTTTGCTTGTAAGGAACATAATCCGGTATCTAGTCATATATTTCTTCAGATTCTGCACCGCAGATTTATCGCTATATTGTCTCATAAATATGCAGATTTGACAGTTTGAAAATTTGAATCGAGAAACCAACGCATTTTTCTCCAATTTCGACATTATTTATGAATGCCTAGAAAAAGTAAATATGCAAAACGTTAGTCCTTTATGTTAGGAAACGTTTATAAAAGTAAATGACAAGTTGAACCTATTTTCCTGTTCGTTAAATGCGTTTGAAAAAATAAACAATGTTACAGTATAGAGCGAGGTGATTTGTGCAGGGTTACAGCATAGTCCTAGCAATTTTTATCCGATTTTGTTACAGTTTATACCCAGATTTCGGTTACAGTTTAGACTTCGATATTTCTATATATACTATATATACTAGGTAAAATGTATAAATGTTACATAGACTTTTAAATCTCTGTGAGCTTATTGGCTCGATGGCTATTCGTCCGTCTGTCGTACAAAAATGTGTGCAATCTCATCCGCTCAGTAACTACTTGACTAAATGTGATGAAATTTACATGACTTTCTACCAATTTAATTTTCAAATGGTTTCGGTTGCAATCGGGAATACGAAACCAAAAACATAGATTTCGAAAAAAGCAATGCTTAAAGACCCTTCTCATCTCGAACCAAAAGCATTCAAATAAAATCAAATCAAATCATGATCATGGCGTCATTTCGAATGCTTCGAGATCTATGTTGAAATAACGATTATTTTGTCATTACATTAAAAGTCGTATAGCAGTTTTCATGTTTCTGAAAAAGAAAATAATATTGAAAGTTATAGAGTATAAATTAAGGTCAGACAATTACAATATCTTCTCTAGTGAGTCTGATTGAGGTACATAAAAGTGCCAAAGTCGGGATAAGGCCGCCGACTTCAAATCATCTTTCCTTTACTGCTGTAGTTGAAATCCAATCATGACTTTGGGGCGTGGACGGTAACTTGCACTTTCCAGTACCGTCCATGAACAGGCTAAATCAAACCGAGCCTGCAACATTTTCAATATTGCCGTGTTGGGCTTTCTTTAGGGATTCTGTATTTATCTATTTTACGATCACATCCGTGTTATTTGTGCCGGGTGGCGGCTGTAAAAAGTCTCCCCGTACATTTAATCAATGATGTTATATTTTCGATCCTTTAAGATCGTTCAGCACGACATTATTGTTGTGCTTGTGATATTTTTAGTTTCAACTTTTCGGCATTTTCTAGTTGGGTGGTTCCAATATTCCTACTTGAATAATGTTGAATCACCCTTAGGATATGTTGCCTGCTTTTTAAATTTGTCTTTTGACGTCTTATCTGTGATACGCAGGCTTCATAACCTCTGTTCCCCTTTCAAAATTCCATTTTATTTAGTTCTGCCCATTGTTTTCTCGTTTAGGGCACACGCATTTTTTTACTTGGGGACCATATGCCGCTTTTCATGGAATGGCACTAACGTGTCACATTGAAGGTTCCATGATAACCGCCATATGAACACATCTGCGGATGTTTCAAAATTCTAAATTTTACCAGTTCATGTTAAATGTTGAATTCTGCTAAGGCCGGTGCTAGGGGGCGTGGACGGTAACTTGCACTTTCCAGTACCGTCCATGAACAGGCTCAATCAAACCGAGCCTGCAACATTTTCAATATTGCCGTGTTGGGCTTTCTTTAGGGATTCTGTATTTATCTATTTGGATTCTTTGTATGTGAGGAATCTATCAAGCTAATTTACGGAAGGTCGGTGGTTCTAGCACGGTGCCCGTGTCTGAAATGTTTCACAAAGGGTATCTGGGGTCTTTCTTTACACTAAAGCAGGAATGTTTTCACATGACCTCAGTGTCGTTGAAACTTAAAATCCAAGAAAGCCAAAAGTAACAAACCCTTTTAAATACTAATAAAATACATTATGGTAGATGGAAATTGCAACTTAAAATAAGATTTAAGTAATTAAGTAATAGAAAGAGCATCGAAACACGAGGCAATCTGATTTATACGAGGGGGCACAGCCCCCGAGAATAAATCAGATTGCCGATTGTTTTGATGTTCTTTCTCTTTTGTATCATAGTCAAACACAAAAACACGTTCCCTGTTGTCACAATATGAAACCCCGGAGAAAAGTAACCAATGAACGAGCATCTAGATATGAAATTTCTGTCGCTTTCCCTTTCTCTGCCGTCACAATAAGTAAACCCCAGCAAAAATGAGCCAATCAATGGGCATGCTCTGGAGTGCGGGTAACTAATACCTGCACTCCAGTTAACTCACAGTGCATGTATGCGATTTAACTCGGACACATTTTCAACAGAAAGGTCCCCAAACTATGATACAAGGTTGCAGTATTGCTCACTTAAATACTGTTTAATCATTCTTAGGGTATTGCCTGCTTGTTAATTGTGTCTTTTGACAGCTTATCTATGGTATGCAGGCTTCATAACCTCCGATCCCCTCTCAAAATTCATTTTATTTAGTTTCACTCATTGTATTCTCGTTTAGGGCACATGCAATTTTTAATATTGGGGTAATATGCCGCTTTTCATAGAATGGCAATAACGTGTCACATTGAAGGTTCCATGATAACCGCCATATGAACATATCCACAGATGTTAAACTATCTAAAGTGTACCAGTTCATGTTTAATGTGAATTCTGCTGAAGCCGTTGCTAGGAGGCGTGGACGGTAGCTTGCAGTTACCACTACTGTCCATGAACAGGTTTAATTAAACTCAGACTGCAACATTTTCATGCTTTCCGTGTTGGACTTCTATTTAGGATTAATTTTTCTCTATTTTATTACTAATAGGCATTATAATGTGTAATGAAATCAAGCAATAATCTTTCTTCTCTCAATACAATTCGATAAAAGTTACTGTTGTTGTCGTGAAAACAGTCCTTACTTAGGACATTACTTATTCTGCAAAAAGTCTCAATCTGAAACTTAAAGGATGAAAAATAGCAAATTATAACTTTTCTGCTGAAGAAAAAAAGTTATACAACCTTTCAAGAATGTATTAAATAGCAATGTATGAGTTATTTTATAAAAAAAATGGATACACTAACTTTGTTTAAAATTTGGCAAGTATCTAAACTGTAACCGAAATATGGGTATAAACTGTAACAAAATTGGATCAAAGTCGCTAGGTCTATGCTGTAACCCTTCAAAATTAACCTCGCTCTATACTGTAACATTGTTTACTTTTTCAAACGCATTTTACCAACAGGAAAGTAGGTTCAACTGGTCATTTACTTTTATAAACGTTTCTAAACACAAAGGACTAACGTTTTGTAGATTTACTTTATCAAGGCATGCTTAAATAATGTCGGAATTGGAGAAAAATGCGTTGGTCTCTCGATTCAAATTTTCAAACCGTCAAATCTGCACATTTATGAGACAATATAGAGATAAATCTGCGGTGCAGGGTCTGAAGAAATATATGACTAGATATCGGATTCTGTTCCTTACAAGCAAAGCATAAAAACATCTTTTAGAAACTAAACTACTTGTAGTATGGACCTGAATAAAAATCGCCTACCTTTCTTTCCATAAAAAATCCTCCATCTTGAAAATTCTATACTGTAACCGAAAAACGCGATACTGTAACACGTTCCCTACGGTGATGATATACTGTACATTGTATTTAGACAAATTAAAATATGTAGATTTAATCATTGATTTTACAAACAAAACACCTATACATGCAGTGTAAATTGCATTTTCAAATAACACTGAAATACTGGTATTGAGACTAATTCTGTTCTATTTTCTCAAAAAGTAATCATATTGTATATATTTTTCTCAGACCACTTGTTTTATTAAAGGTATTGTCACCTTTTTCCAGATATTGTTAATGTCAGCTAGTAAATAAGGGACAAGTTCAATTATTTTGTTTAAAGATGAAACAGATGCAAAATAAACAACATCAAAAGTGTTACATTGTATGTCTGTTATCATTTGAAATATAAAACAAAGAAAATATCAACAGAAATACATTTGCCTACATATTTTAATTTGTCTAAATACAATGCACAGTTTATCATGGGAGGCTATATACTGTGTATTGCTATACTCAGTATGCTCCAATTTTGTAACAATTTCAAAAAAAAATAAAAATCCCCTGCCTACCTACCCACCTCTTGAACATAGGGTCGGAGCACTACAAACAAACATTTTTTTAAGGATGGCCTTATGGACGGTAAGAGCGTTCTTCCTTAGCCAATCCGGTGTAACTGGTTGGGATAATAAGATGTCACAAACTACACGCCATTGAAAGCATTTTATTTATGCTTAGATTACCTTAATGATCAAATGATATTTATTTTACAGTGTAAATTCACCTTCTTCCGTGTATCTACATCTGAAGTCAGAAGCAAGGAGTTAAAGGCTGAGCCAGCGAAGGGGCGAAGGATTTAATTATGCCGTTCAATTAGCAAATGTGTACTTTTAAAAAAACCATTGCTTTTCCCGTGCTTTCCATGTGTTTAAGTGGTTTCATTTGACAGATATGTTTTGATAATGAAACAACTATAGCCGACAGATTATACGGTCAATGCACACAAAATATTAATCTTCGATAGATTTTCGGTAAGTTCCGGACTTGATGTGATTCTATTGAAATTTGAATCAACACGATCTGCTGTAGTCCCTGATAGATATTGTAGCACGACGGGCTTAATAAGCATGGTAAGTAGTTACTGTTACTATCATATGCGCATATTACAAATCCATCTTTTATAAGCAATGTTAATTATGAATAGTTCTATAAAAATAATATTTGAAAGTAAAAAACCGTCAACAAATAGAAATTATCAACACGTTACACATCAGTAAAGCGGGAACCAAAAAAAAAGATGACCGCGACGAGACTCGAACTCGCAATCTTCTGATTCGAAGTCAGACGCCTTATCCATTAGGCCACGCGGCCAGTCAGTTTTAATATTCTCAAATATTCTCTGTGCTTTTGTAAGATTTTTTTTAAATATAATGTATTAAAGATTTTTATAGCGTAAGCAAATAAATGAAATTTTCATGTATATATATGAAAAATGATATAATAACGACAATTTTTTTAGGAAATTAACAGTAAGTAATGTGTCTTAGCTTTATCACTAATATGTGTACTTTAGAATAATAAAGCAACAATCTAGAAGCAATAAAATTACAGACAGAAGATATCTTGATAATTTAACAAATTATAAATAATCTAACGTTAGAATGACATGTGTGTTTATTAGCTTGAACTTATAATAAGCAATAAACATTATTTCAGACAGACAAACCAATCAAATTATAATGTAAACCCGAGACACATTTTCACAGACATGTGATATAAAATAAAACATCAAAACCAACGTATGTTAAAGGTTTACATAATAAAACTTGCTCCCAAAGTTATAATTCAAGTATGGAATTTACGGAATTTAATCTCCCTATGTTAAGTTGAGTACGGAAGCTTCAAAGGGTCACCTCTTACGCGATCTTTTGTGAGAAGATTTACGCAAGTCGAAAGAATTAAGGTGCAAAGGCATGATATCTTTAGTGTTTTCGCAAAAAATAATTCGAATAAACGAGAAGATTTGAGTTAATTGGCCAAATTTTTTCTTGCAAAAACAGAAACATTACACATAACGATTAATATTTTGACGAAAAATTAATAAAAGGTGTTTTTCGAAAAAAATGAAGGGGCAATACATGATGCATTTCACTTTCTCGAAAAAGATTATGACGCAATACCTAATTCATTTCACCTTCTCGCATGAACTTTTGATGCATTACCATAATACATTTAAGTTGATGGAAAAAAGTTTGCGCAATGCCTAAAGTGTATTCCGCTTTTCGTTTTAAATTTTGTCGGGATAGTCTTCCATTTTGCATACGATGGCTTATTATTTCGTTAAATAAGTTTTAATAAAATTGTGATATTCAAGACTACAGCAGACAGCGTATTTGTCGAAGTCATGGAGAAAGTTCTAACAGTATTGGTATGATGTTATAATTTTTATCATCATCATTATTAGTAGTATTACAATTAGTTGTAATAGGAGTTGTAGAAGTGGTGGTGCTGGCGGCGGTGGTTGTAGCAGCCCAGCAAGTATCAGTCTAAGTAGGTACATGTCGTAGTACACGCTTTGTTAGATTCTCACTCATTTGACTTTTCATTATGGCTTATTTCATAGTCAGTGATTTACGGTTGCCATTCCGTACCTCATTTTGCATTTTAATCCACGGAAACAAATTCTTCAACAGGAGCTGTCACTGAAGTGACTTATGCCCCCGATAGGAAGCTCTGGCATAAAATCCTCAATATATGCCAAAATACTGGTTATATATGCCCGACCTCCTTTGATAAATATCATTCCTATAATAGTCTAAACAATTTTCACTTAAAATCACCATTAAGGGCCCATAACTGTGCGAAAAAAAATCATGTACAAAATCATGGCACAATGCACAACTAGACTTGGCATGCAAACAATTTTATAAATGCTCACTGAAATTTTCCAAGTGGCAAAGTTAATTTACTGAAATCAGGAACTATTCACAACTAGGCTTGGTGGCAAACAATTCTGTGAATAATCCCCCCACCTCTGTTTTGGTGATGAAGCGCGGACAAGCTTATTTTACTCAAAAAATGAACATTAAGGGGCTATAACTGTCCCAAAATAGATTCAAGCGGAAAATCAAGATACTATGCACAACTAGGCATAGTGACAAACAATCCTGTGAAGTTTCACTAAAATCACCCATCAGTTTATTTGATGAAGCGCAGACAAGCTTATTTCACTCGACAAATGACCGTTAAGGGGCTATCACTGTCCCAAAAAAGAATCAAGCTGAAAATCTAGATTATATGCACAATTTGGCATAGTGACAAACATTCCTGTGAAGTGTCACTGGAATCACCCATCAGTTTTCTTGATGAAGCACAGACAAGCTTATTTTACTCGAAAAATGACCAGAAAGGGGCCATTTCTGTGCAAAAAAAAAGATTCAAGAGGAAAATCAATAAAGTATGCACAACTAGACTTGGTGACAAACAATCCTGTGAAGTTTCACTGAAATCGCCCCACAAAGCGCGGACATGATTATCGGACAAACGTTTGGAAAGGCGGGCAGAGGGACAGTGCGATTACTATATGCCGACCTTCGGGGCATAAAAATGCTAAAACGACAAAATAACTATATTACTCCAATTAATTTGTTCATCCAGACTTAACAGTATTCTTAAATTACCTTAAAATTTATGTGGGGCCCCCTCCCTAAAAAATGGTTTAAAATGATTGTAAGCATGCAATAACAGGATAAACACTTACCAAACTCAGCATTTTTAGGAATCTTTATTAACCTTAGTATTAACTTCAGAAAAAAGGATGCATAATTATTAATATATATGATATTATTAAAAGTAAAATCAATGTAATTAATATACTAGTTGTATTGCGACTGGCAACAGTAACCAATGAAGTACTTAACAAAGCATATCTCTGTTTCATTATAAAGAATTTAATTGCCAGTACAATGTCATATTAAAGAAATTCCATATGGAGGTTTTGCCAAACGTGTTTATTGAGGTAAGTTTTGAAAATAATACAAAATTCAATAAAAAAAAGTTATGTAATATCATCACTAATATGTTTACCTTTCAAGGTCATACCGATATCAAGGTCAAATTTCATAATGTGTTAGCTCACCTGCCACGTAACAGGATGAGCTTTTGTGGTCAATTTTTCCGTCGTCCATCTTCCGTAAACAAAGTTGGCGTTACCGCTCTAGCGTTTTCATTTTTGCTTTGATTTTGACTAAACTTTGTCAGAAAGTGAATCTCAATGTAAGGTAGATCATTTTATACAATGGATTTTGTCGGGTCACAGTGACTTTGAAAACAAAATCAACAAATTATGATAATTTGTTTTACATAATACTATGCTTGGAACAGTTTACCAAAATATGATAAAAAGAAATTTGCAAATGTAATAATATGAATGCAATTTGGGTGCATTTATTTGAACCATACGAAAAATTGGAAATACAATATTGGCTGCAAAGCTACCAACAGGCATGTTATTGCTAAAACGCTTCTTGAGTGCAAATGTTTTGTATGCAATTTTCTTCTCTTGTGAACATGTTGCATTTCACTAGAAAGTACAATAAAAATGCAGTATTGAAGAAATGAAAAGATACTTTTAAAACACGGCCGCCATGAACCGGTTTCAAAAATATACTTCTACCACAGGAGCTTGAAATTCTATCAATAATCGCTCAAAAGTCCGATTTTAAAAAAAAATCCATACCTATATATAAAGTGTTTTTTTATATAAAGGTATGGATTTTTAGCTCACCTGTCGTGTCACAAAGTGACAGGGTGAGCTTTTGTGATCGCTTTTCGTCCGGCGTCCGTCCGTCCGTCCGTAAACTTTTACTTTAAATGACATCTCCTCATAAACCACTAAGCCAATTTCATCCAAACTTCACAGGAATGTTCCTTTGGTGGTCACCTTTAAAATTTTTCAAAGAATTTAATTCCATGCAGAACTCTGGTTGCCATGGCAACCGAAAGAAAAAACTTTAAATATCTTCTTTTGAAAAACCCTCAAAATTGGCCCCGCCCCAGGGGGTTGGCCCCGCCCCAGGGGGTCATTGTTTTTCCCTATATGCATATAGTAAACTTAAAAATCTTCTTTTAAAGAACCCAAAGAGCTAGAGCTAAGATATTTGGCATGAAACATCTTCTAATGAGTGTCTACCTAGTTTGTTCAAAGAAAAGCCCTTGGGTCAAAATTGGCCCCGCCCCAGGGGGTCATTGATTTTCCCTATATGCATATAGTAAAAACTTAAAAAATCTTCTTTTAAAGAACTCAAAGAGCTAGAGCTAAGATATTTAGCATGAAACATGTTCTAATAGGTGTCTACCAAGTTTGTTCAAATAAAAGCCCTGGGGTCAAAATTGGCCCGCCCGGGGGTCATTGATTTTCCTTAAATGTGTATAGCAAAACCTTAAAAAATCTTCTTTGAAAAAACCCAAATAGCTAGAGTTTAGATATTAAGCATGAAACATCTTCTAGTGAGTGTCTACAAAGTTTGTTCAAATAAAAGCTCTGGGGTCAAAATTGGCCCCGTCCCGGGGGTCATTGATTTTCCTTAAATGTGTATAGCAAAAACTTAAAAATCTTCTTTGAAAAAAAACCCAAATAGCTGGCGTTAAGATATTTAGCATGAAACATCTTCTAGTAAGTGTCTACAAAGTTTGTTCAAATAAAAGCCCTGGGGTCAAAACTGGCCCCGCCCCAGGGGTGTCATTTTTTTTAACTATATGTGTATAGTAAAAACTTAAAAAATCTTCTTTGAAAAAACCCAATGAGCTAGAGCTTAGATGTTTAGCATGAAACATCTTCTTATGGGTGTCTACCAAGTTTGTTCAAATAAAAGCCCTTGGGTTAAAATTGGCCCTGCCAAGGGGGGGGGGGGCTATATACAGGTGAGCGACCTCAGGGCCATCATGGCCCTCTTGTTTTTTAAATCGGAC
Organism: Ruditapes philippinarum; assembly: GCF_026571515.1. Lineage (NCBI taxonomy): Eukaryota > Metazoa > Mollusca > Bivalvia > Venerida > Veneridae > Ruditapes > Ruditapes philippinarum. Next base: position 64,621 of record NW_026865472.1, on the reverse strand, counting down.
TTTTGAGCGATTATTGATAGAATTTCAAGCTCCTGTGCTTCTACACAATGCCCAAGCTCATTAGCTGCCATTATACAGAAGAAAGGTAATATTTTTATTGCACACTACTTTTTCACCATGCCTTGCCCCTTGCGACTTTTTGTTCTTCCGAAATTAATAGAAATAAAAAAAACTAATAAAAATCGCTGGAAATAGTTCTATATGATAAAAGACAGACACTAATCTTGGATCTGCCTACTGCATTCAAAACACTTCGCATTCGATGTTCCAAACGGTTTAAAAAATTGTATTTTAAAAAGTTGTGTTTTAAAAGGTTCATAGTGATGTATGTTATTATTTACATAGTTGTTTGAAAGAGTCGATTGTTGTTGTTGTTGTTTTAAACCCCCTAAAATACACCGATAATTGGAAAAGCGCCATTCAACGTTGCCTAGTATTGCTAGCAGCAGAAGCAGCAGCAGCAGCAGTAGTAGTAGTAGGAGCAGCAGTAGTAGAAGTAGTATAAGTAGCAGCAGCGGTAGATGTAATTGCCTAAGAAGTAGAAGTAGTATTAGTAGCAGTAGCAGTAGCAGCATTAGTAGTAGTAGCTGAAGTAGGTAATAATAAGTAGAAGTACACGTGATAGTAGTAGCCAAAGTAGTAAGAGTAGTTAAGTAGTAGAAGTAGTATTTATACAAATAGTCGTCTTAGTCTTGTGCGTCGTCGTCGTAGTCATCGTTGTTGTCGTCAGTCGTAATCTTTTATTTTACATACTATATCAATAGAAATAGATAATATTCTTTACTCCACATGAGCCAAAATATTTCAAGAAATTGAATCTTTGGAAACATTTATTAAGATCTTTAAAATTCTGGAAAAAAGTGATCCCTCGGAAGCATTAATTACAACAAAATAACATAAGAATTGCAGACTCGGTTTGATTGAGTCTGTACATGAGGGATAATAAATAAGTGCAACATCCCTCACGCCCCCTAGCACCGGCTTGAGCGGTTCTCAATTCTCAACACTTTATAGTGTTGGCATCAATGATCCCGAAGGACCAGAAAATATAACAACACTGAAGTGAAGTACGGGGCAACTTTTTACGGCTGCCACACGGCACTTGACACCTGCTGTTGTGAAGTACAAAATTCTGGAAAAAAGTGATCCCTCGGAAGCATTAATTACAACAAAATAACATAAGAATTGCAGACTCGGTTTGATTGGGTCTGTACATGAGGGATAATGAATAAGTGCAACATCCCTCACGCCCCCTAGTAAGAAGATTCAATAGTTAAGTAATTATTTACTATGGAGGCTATTCGTTGCCAAAAATCCAGCCTTGTTGATCTGAGTTGAACAGTTTGTTAATGGAAAAAAAACAATTGTATTTCTTTGTTTGTACACTCCAATGTTGCAAACTTGGATTGAGTTTGCCGATTTAACATTGTAAACATGCATTTCAACAAAATACATTTTGTTAAACGACAAAACATTAACTGATAGTAGTAATACCAAGTGTTCGAATACTCAAAACAGAAGTTACATTCTTAGCTTTACATTGTCGAACCATCATGATTCAGATCAGCATAATCCAGCTTTACACGCTTTTCAATAGGAGATAAAATAAGCTCCGCCCATTTTCCCGCCCACTCAATAATCGTAAATAAACGTATTTTCCGCTCATTTTCGGTATTTACCGTCGGCGACAAGAAGCGGATCATACCTTTTAGGTGTTTAGTTACTAAACATAATTCACTTGCATGATTGCCTACAATCAACATCAGCGGACTTTAAAGGATTATAGGCATATAAGTTTTAAAACGTTGTAGACACCACATTTCCTGGAAAAAGCCCCCCAAAACACCAGGTTACATACTGTCTGAGGTTAAATATTTTTCAAGGAAGTGAAAACTATTGAAAAGACTATAGTCAACGACAAATAAATTTTACTGATGGTATTCCAATTTGCATAGGAATGAGTAAAATTTACAGATAAACTGCTACATTACCACTTTCAAATTTTCAAGTCAACATCGGATAGAGATTTTGATACGACTCATTACTAATACAGACCAAATTCTAGCTGTTGTCTTTCCTAGTAGTACTATTATATTAGTAACCTTAATTCTAGCGTATGACTTCACAAGAAAAAAAAAACCTTTAACAATAGTAAAATTATAACCAAAGTTGTATGTACCCTTTCGTACATAACTTTTTATTTTTACCATATATTTTACCATTTTTCCCATTTTGTTTTTCAATAAGTAAAATTTAAATGAGTCCAAATGTATGTATGTTGATTATCAATTTATGTATACCTTGTTTATTTTATCTCTTATAAAGCCATCACTTACAAAACTTAATAAATATTCTGTGTAGTATTTCATGTACATAAAATGTTCTCTGTTTTTGATCATATAGACAGCAAATCTAGACAGCAAATCTAGGTAACAGCTAATGACAGCATATATACACATATTTTAGAGGTGCTTTTGATTCAGCACAATGCATGAAATACCTTAACCTACGCCAGCTTACATATATTTAACAATAAAAGGCTAAATCACATCCTATGACTCAAAATACCTCCCAATGGAGGTAAACAGAGTTGCCAGGATAGACTGAATATTTATTTCAACATTAAAATGGGACAAATTCACAAGTTTTGGTTATACAACGGAATTATCGATATTAAACTTTGCATTGTTTCGTGGTTATACACTTGGTCAAAAGTATGAGTTTTTCTACAACCCAACATAGTCCTTTAAAGAAAGAAAGCACATGCTTATTGTTCAGTTCTCTTTATTCGTGTTGCCAAAAGTGCCTTCCATGTATCGCATTCTAGTACTTTTTGCTGAAGGTAAAAAAAAAGATGTAATAAAGAGTATTGCCGTGGCTCACAAAACCCTACCATTGATATCAATGAATAGTGGTGTGTGTCATTATATATGGGAAACATTTCCTTATGTTATTTCACCAACTTTAGTTTTTGCATATTATTATGCTCATTATCAGTATATACGTTGTTACATTTTTACATTATATCTTAACCAATTTTGCATTATTTGAATATCCTGTACTAGAATACGTTTTAACAAAATCAGAGAATGTTCAAAGTCAAGATTGATGTAACAGTTTCTATATAATTTGAATTATTTTTGTACCAGCAAGAGTTACCTCTCTTTATATTCTGCTTTCGTGAAATTGGCTCCGCCTATTAATTTTCGTCTATTTCCGTGATAATTCCATATATGGTAGTTGCAAAATCGTTTACAAATGTTAATCGCGTTAGAATGTAAAATGAAAGTGTGGTGTTGTAAACCTGAGTGTGTCAAGTTGATGCAGTTACATTCTCAACGTCATGATGCACAGCATTAAACGTATTGTGTACGTTCTATCGTTTACATTTCTACATGTCGCAAGTTTGAAGTTATACATTTATAAATACAGTTTGCAATTTATCTAAGTTGCATGTTAACAGCTTTCATTTTATCAAATCGAGATAATCAAAATGCTTAATACCAGTGCAGTATGTAACTCTCGGATCGACAATTAGATTTTTAATAATGTGATTTACAAACTTCGTAAGATTTTGGGTCATGGTAATTTTTCTGCTGTTTTTACTAAAATCATTAAACGTTTTATTAAAAGAGGTTATGACCCTACTATTTTAAGACATACTGCATGTTTAGTGTTCAACCCTTTTACAGTTGGACACTACGCTTTCCTCTTTTGATTGCATCTGACGGACCAAGTGGGAGACTCTATGATGGATAGTTCGTAAAGCCCTTTGGGACTGAATTGTCTTAATGTTCGTCTTCTGCCTTGCTTCGTCGGGCCCTTGTAGGTGATTTTCTTGTTGCTCTGTCTTCCTTTAGGACATTGAGTACTTTTGTTATGGTCATTGGGTTTACTTTTATATGTTTCTACATGATCATTTTAGTGTTTTACTTATTCAACCTTTTGTAACCATGACAACTGTTAGAATTTCACTTGGCGGGGATTCATTTTATTTACACTGTCTCGTTTATAGGAACATGGTGGGGCTAAGAGCGAGGTTTGGTGCACCATTAACCGGTTTAAACTCCCCAGCAGTCATTATTATGCTGCTGACCGTTCCAAGGCGGCGCCCCACTGTGTTCCTCAGATGTATGTCTTATGTTGTTTCATACTGTTTTGGTGACACTTTTGCTTGTGTCCCTTGTTGTTTTCTCGTCTTCGGTAAGTATCTTCCCCATTGCCTCTAGTTTTTATTTCTTTGATAACTCCCCACCCCTCCCCCCGGTCTCCTGTCCCCTTCCCCTTTGTGGGCCTAATTTTATTTTCTTTGAATTCCTAATCGGTTACAAATTAATTATCATTTGATAAGTGGCCTGTCCGTGCTCTGTCTTTGCCCTGTCCTGTTTTTGTTTGGGGTCCCCCTGGGCTCCTTGCCATTGGTTCTTGTTGCTGGGTCATGTGGGGGTTGCGTTCATTGAACGCCGCCTTTCCTTGTTGATCTTGTTTATCATATTTTTTACTAATCTGTTTAGTAGAACCGAAGTATGCATTGTCAAGTTTCAAAGGCTGGATTTTTGGCAACGAATAGCCTCTATAATTTACATGTTATGAGCGATTAATGACTGCTTTTGCAGTATCAATCACTAGTACTGCGTTACTAACGCAGTAAGAGATTTTTTATGTATATTTTGACCTCTTTTTGATTATTAACGTGGATTGTACATTCCGTTTGCAATGAATAAATGACTTTCTTTGTTCATTTTACAATACTTTACTTTTAAATACATTTTTAAAAATTTCATAAAAATAAGCAAGAAGCTGGAGGCATGTTGCTATTGAATGTTGTATTCAGTGAAAAATTCTAATAATTTACTTTGCTTTTTGATTACTTTCAGATACTTCTTGTGGCAATTCATATCAAGTTGTCTTATGGTATGCTACCAGATGAGCTGAGACTACACGATACTGTCCAAAAATACTTCAATATTGGTTATACGCATTCGGAAATGGCTGGAATGTTTTTGTTTGTTCACCATATTGTAGTTTCCAAAACTAAAATAAAAAGGATTCTTCGGCGTTTAAACTTACGTAGACGTGAAGAAAGCAACCCAGAGGATATTGCTCGTGGAATAGTACAGCTACATCGAGAGGGATATTCCGAACTAGGTTACAGAGCAGCATGGAGAATGCTTTTTTGAGATATGGAATCAGAGAACATCAAAATACAGGGAGGATTTGTCTTAATGAATAAATGACTTTCTTTGTTCATTTTACAATACTTTACTTTTAAATACATTTTAAAAAAAAAAATCATAAAAATAAGCAAGAAGCTGGAGGCATGTTGCTATTGAATGTTGTATGATCTTGTTTTTCATATCATATTCAGTGAAAAATTCTAATAATTTACTTTGCTTTTTGATTACTTTCAGATACTTCTTGTGGCAATTCATATCAAGTTGTCTTATGGTATGCTACCAGATGATTCCATATCTCAAAAAAGCATTCTCCATGCTGCTCTGTAACCTAGTTCGGAATATCCCTCTCGATGTAGCTGTACTATTCCACGAGCATTTTCTAGGTGGGTGGTTCCAATATTCCTACTTGAATAATGTTGAATCACCCTTAGGATATGTTGCCTGCTTTTTAAATTTGTCTTTTGACGACTTATCTGTGATACGCAGGCTTCATAACCTCTGATCCCCTTTCAAAATTCCATTTTATTTAGTTCCGCCCATTGTTTTCTCGTTTAGGGCACACGCTTTTTATTACTTGGGGACCATACGCCGCTTTTCATGGAATAGCACGGAAGTGTCACATTGAAGGTTCCATAATAACCGCCGTATGAACACATCTGCGGATGTTTCTAAATTCAAAATTTTACTATTTCATGTTTAAATGTTGAATTCTGCTTAAGCCGGTGCTAGGGGGCGTGGACGGTAACTTGCACTTTCCAATACCGTCCATGAACAGGCTCAATCAAACCGAGCCTGCAACATTTTCAATTTTGCCGTGTTGGGCTTTCTTTAGGGATTCTGTATTTATCTATATTAAGGCGTTAGACCCTTGTGGAGTAGTCAACAGGAAAGCAAGACGATTAAGACGAAGACAATATTTCAATCGTGGCCCAAACTTCGTAATACATGTCGACGGATATGACAAACTAAAACCATTTGGAATATCAATTCATGGAGCTATAGATGGATTTTCCCGAAAAATTCTATGGTTGAAAGCTGCACCATCAAATAAAAACCCTGCATTTTATTTCATGCAACATGTAAAAAAACGTGGTCATGTACCAAGAATGGTAAGGGTTGATGCAGGGACTGAAACCTGTACATTAGAGAACCTTCAGATCGCACTTAGAATGTCACATACTGATAGCTTGTCAGGGTACAATTCTGTTTCTGTTGGGAGATCAACTGCAAATCGAAGAATTGAAATGCTTTGGAGTTTCCTCTCGAGAAACTTTACTTGTTATTGGAGGAACTTTTTTAAAGATTTGATTGATCACAACCTATTTGATAATACCGATCAGTTGCATATCGAATGCCTCAGACTTTGTTTTATGCCTCTAATTCAAAATCATCTTGACAGTTTTAAAAAATCCTGGAATATACATACGATTCGGGCACAAACTAATTGCGAGACTGTAACAGGTAAACCCAACATGATGTATTATCAGCCAAGGATGTTTGGTTATACAGATTGTTCGTTTGCAATAAATTGTTCTGAAGAATAATTGGAGAATCTGGTGCGGGTGTATACCGAGGAACCACCTATCCATGGTTGTTGCAGCGAAATGGTGCAGTTGAGTGAAAATTGGATGGGGCACATTTCTTTCAACAACTGAACACTGCAGAACAAGCAAGCGATGTTTATCAAAACATATTATCATCGCTTCATAGTCGATTACTACAGAATTAGGTTTTAGTGAGTAGGAAACATTTCATGGGGTATATGACAACGGTAGTAAATAGGCCACCTAGAGTTGTTCTTATTATGTCTGTATTATGCACATGCAAATACATGTATGTTTAATAATTGTTAAAATGTTATGGAATCGAAATGTGTTAATTTCCCTAAAATTATTTCATTTATGTACATATATCTGATAGTTTGTATGGTAACGATAGATTAAGAATATCGAAACATATCTAATGTCAATTTGTCACATTTGTAGAGGTATTTAATAAAAATGGAAAAGTATTGTTTTCAAACTTTTTATGGTGATAATATGTTACAGACTAGAGTTATCTTTTAATGTGAAGAATAACCAATTTTGTTTCCCTTGACATACGAAACTTACTTTTTATTAATACATAAGTCAATCAAATAAAGATTATAGTTTATAAGCAGTTCAAAGCAACCTAACACTTGTAGATTTTACCTAGAGGTATACCAGAGCTTAAGTGAACACTTAATCTGTCAAACCTGTCCAGCCAACGTAATGCTCACCTGAAAATCTAATAATGACATCCTAAGGTATTTTGTTATGTTTGTAAGGCCCAATAATTTTATATGGGAAAAAATTAAAAGAAACGTAATAGGAAATGGTAGGAACGACTTCTCGTCTACGGTAAGTATCTTCCCCATTGCCTCTTGTTTTTATTTCTTTGATTACTCCCCCCCCCCTCCCCCCCCCCGGTCTCCTGTCCCCTTCCCCTTTGTGGGCCTATTTTTATTTTCTTTGAATTCCTAATCAGTTACAAATTAATTATCATTTAATGATTAACCTGTCCGTGCTCTGTCTTTGCCCTGTCCTGTTTTTGTTTGGGGTCCCCCTGGGCTCCTTGCCATTGGTTCTTGTTGCTGGGTCATATGGGTTGCGTTCATTGAACGCCGCCTTTCCTTGTTGATCTTGTTTATCATATTTTCTGCATGTCCACAATAAAACATTTTAAATTAGTATTTAGTATACACAGCTTTGTTTATAAAGTCACCGTAATAAGACAAAATTATTTGCAAAACTGTTTTTACTAAACAAAGACAGTTCATTCCTTACGATGAATGCTTTCACTGTTGCATATTGACCCTTTAGACACCTGAAACTATCAAACTTTCCCCCTGCTTTGAATGTGCTTGGTTTGCAAACAGTTTTTTATTTATAATTTATAGCACTGACGGATTGAAAGGTCAAAAACTATATGCCCCTTCTGGAGGATAAAATAACAAAGGAACACATCATGTCTTACACATCTGTCCACGAAAAGACTGTCAATGTCAAATGGTGGTAAAAGTCACATGTTAGTTTTTAAATTGAATTTAATGTAGGTCGCCTTTTGGAAAATAAAAACGCTCTGCACAAATGTCATCGGAAGTCACTAGAAACTTTACAGTACAGACAGCCCCTCATGTTGCTCCAGACATAACAATATTGTGTCGCCTTGTAGCCACCCGAAGCACCAGTCGGCACACAACAGAACACCTCTAGTACTTAGACTGCCAGGTAGTTAACGTTAGGCTGCTATGTGTTGTTTTCCTCTTGAAACCGATGAACCATATCTCTTCTTAGTCTGAGAAAGGCATTTTTGATACATAACATTATTCTTAAACTATTTTGTGGCTATATGATATGTATTCCCCCCTTGCTAGGCCACTGGGCAGCTCGACTGCTAACTTTAAGGCTGCTTCTTACGCAAATATATAACGATAGGAAAACAAAACATGACCACAAGCTGAATGAACAGGGTCAATCATAGGTCAAGGTCAGATTTATGAATCAAATCGATCTATAAATAAAATTATGGACCATTTAGGACAAATTAAAACAAGAGCCATCGCCGGGCGGGGCAACTCTCGACTTTTTACTTTTTCTGAAAGCAAACAAAGAAATGTTTTAACAAATCTTAACGTTTCCTTTTTATTATTTTGTTTGTATGAATCCTGTCCATATATATCCGCATGTGTATTACAGAAGAAAGTATGTATGTATGTATGTATGTACGTATGTACGTACGTACGTACGTACACACCAACACCAATAAATATATTTGGTCATGTAATGCACAAATCAGTAAAAATTCAATTTGACCTTCAAAGTCAAGGCCATTTATAAGTGAAGGTCAAGATCTTCTGATTATTTAAAAGGGCTATCCTTGAAGATTATTATTTTCAAGTTGGAAGACAATCGATTCAAAAATAACAAAGTAACAGCCAATAATAGCAAGAACAAGCAAAATTTGGACATTTGACCTTGAAGATCAAGGTCATTTATGGATGAAGGTCAAGGTTAGAGAGTCTTCTGAAAGGTCTTGTCCCAAGAATTAGTGTGGCCAAGTATGAAGACAATACACTAAGAACTAAAAACGTTATGATCTAGGTACCAGTTTTTTTTTTAAAGTCGAGGTAAAAATGACCAAGACAATCAATGTCATTTAGGTGTCAAGGTCATATTTATTACTCTTTTTAAAGGCGGTCTTAAAGAAATACTATAAAGGCAAATGAAGGTATACATAATTATAAATTAAGTTTATATTATTATTTATTATATTTGAAGGTTGATACCAATTAAAATTTTCTGTTACCACACATCATCAAGAAAGTATGTGCTAATGATTGATATAGAATATAGGGTTTAAAGGACCTGCCTCGTCATTTTGATTTCATCTCGATAAGAAAGTTGTATCCATTTTTAATCAATTTTTGAAGGACCGTGTCATTTATGGATCATAATTAAAAAAATTGTGCAAAAGGATGCCAAATATAAAATCAATAGGTTCCGTAATAAACAAGAGCTGTCGGTAGGACAGCAACGCTCGACTATTCTTAATGCTTGATAGTAAAAGAGCCTTGAAAATGAAAAAAAAGTATGTGTTAATAACGAATGGAGTTTTTTTTTCTTTAATACATGTTACAGTTATAGGCCTTGGAGAGAGTCCTTTTATGCTCTCAAAGAAGAGTATACAATTTAAACTTGTTTCAATAGAATATAAAAATATTTGAGGTGGTATGCAAACCTTAATGTAAATTCTAAGTTAAAAAAAGAGCATAATTCTGTAAAAATGCTTGATACACTTACCTCCTCCTGTCTACAAGTTGGGTCATGACGTTGAACAAATGTGCAAAGGTACAAAGCCATATGTCAATGGACTTTGAAAATATTTGAGGTATTACAAAAACTTTAACATAAATGGTTACACCGACGTCAACAATCGGGTGACTAGAATAGCTCTTATTCTTATCGAATAGTCGAGCTAAAAATTTGACCAACATTAAAGTTTTGGACTGCAATGGAAATCACAACCTGACTGTTATGATAAAAGGTAAGAAAAAAGGAGAACTGAAAATTGGTTCTGTATGATAAAATTGTCATAAAAAATAACTTAATAGAATTTACAGTCACAATTCAATGTCAAATCTTAAAACCTCTTAACTATTTCCTTTTCCATGCCAGGGCTTTAAAGTTATTACATAAGACACACCCGGATACTAGCTTTTTATGAATTCCAAACTGGTTTCAAAACAATGCTTACAATGCAACTTCTTAACAATACAACAAAGAATGATTTCTAGTTTTATTTCATATAAAATATAACAGATCGCATAAAAAGTTTATGACTTTTAAATTTTTTGCAGAACTAACCAATATACATCAAAGAAAATTGTAACATCAAAGGCACTAATTAAAGAAAACTTATTTTCTATTCCTAATATATATTAGGCTAAAAATCAACAAATATTTATATATACGAAGCCTTTGTTTCTGTTACATTACAATAAAAATATAAAAGGAAAATACAGATCATACTAAAAATTAAGACTTTGAAGTTACTTTAAAATTTTGGCAAAACTTGCCATCATACATCAAAGAAAAATGTAATTTCAAAATTACTAATTGAATAAGACTGATTTTCTATTCTTCACCTAGTTAAGACTAAGTCTCAACAAAATGTTTATATACTTTGTTTCTGTTTTATTACAATAAAGATATGAGAATAAAATACAGAGCATGCTAAAAAATAAGACTTTGTAGCTACTTTAAAATATTGGCATTACCCGCCATCATACATAAAAATATAACTTCAGTATTACTGATTGGATAAGACTGACTTTCTATTCTTCACCTAGTAAAGACTAAGACTCAACAAAATGTTTATATACTTTGTTTCTGTTTTATCACAATAAAGATATGAGACTAAAATTCAGAGCATGCTAAAAATTAAGACTTTGTAAAATATTGGCATTACCTGCCATCATACGTCAAAGAAAAATGTAATTTCAAAATTACTGATTGGATAAGACTGGTTTTCTATTCTTCACCTAGTTAAGACTAAGACTTAACAAAATGTTTATATACTTTATTCTGTTTTATCACAATAAAGGTATGAGAATAAAATACAGAGCATGCTAAAATTTAAGACTTTGTAGCTTCTTTAAAATTTTGGCATTGCCTGCCATCATACATCAAAGAAAAATGTAATTTCAAAATTACTGATTGGATAAGACTGGTTTTCTATTCTTCACCTAGTTAAGACTAAGACTTAACAAAATGTTTATATACTTTATTCTGTTTTATCACAATAAAGGTATGAGAATAAAATACAGAGCATGCTTAAAATTAAGACTTTGTAGCTTCTTTAAAATTTTGGCATTGCCTGCCATCATACATCAAAGAAAAATGTAATTTCAAAATTACTAATTGAATAAGACTGATTTTCTATTCTTCACCTAGTTAATACTAAGTCTCAGCAAAATGTTTATATACTTTATTCTGTTTTATCGCAATAAAGGTATGAGAATAAAATACAGAGCATGCTAAAATTTAAGACTTTGTAGCTACTTTAAAATTTTGGCATTGCCTGCCATCATACATCAAAGAAAAATGTAATTTCAAAATTACTGATTGGATAAGACTGACTTTCTATTCTTCACCTAGTTAATACTAAGACTCAACAAAATGTTTATATACTTTATTCTGTTTTATCACAATAAAGGTATGAGAATAAAATACAGAGCATGCTAAAATTAAGACTTTGTAGCTACTTTAAAATTTTGGCATTTCCTGCCATCATACATCAAAGAAAAATGTAATTTCAAAATTACTGATTGGATAAGACAGACTTTCTATTCTTCACCTAGTTAATACTAAGACTCAACAAAATGTTTATATACTTTATTCTGTTTTATCACAATAAAGGTATGAGAATAAAATACAGAGCATGCTAACAATTAAGACTTTGTAGCTTCTTTAACATTTTGGCATTGCCTGCCATCATACATCAAAGAAAAATGTAATTTCAAAATTACTGATTGGATAAGACTGGTTTTCTATACTTCACCTAGTTAAGACTAAGACTTAACAAAATGTTTATATACTTTATTCTGTTTTATCACAATAAAGGTATGAGAATAAAATACAGAGCATGCTTAAAATTAAGACTTTGTAGCTTCTTTAAAATTTTGGCATTGCCTGCCATCATACATCAAAGAAAAATGTAATTTCAAAATTACTGATTGGATAAGACTGGTTTTCTATTCTTCACCTAGTTAATACTAAGTCTCAGCAAAATGTTTATATACTTTATTCTGTTTTATCGCAATAAAGGTATGAGAATAAAATACAGAGCATGCTAAAATTTAAGACTTTGTAGCTACTTTAAAAAAATTTTGGCATTGCCTGCCATCATACATCAAAGAAAAATGTAATTTCAAAATTACTGATTGGATAAGACTGACTTTCTATTCTTCACCTAGTTAATACTAAGACTCAACAAAATGTTTATATACTTTATTCTGTTTTATCACAATAAAGGTATGAGAATAAAATACAGAGCATGCTAAAAATTAAGACTTTGTAGCTACTTTAAAATTTTGGCATTGCCTGCCATCATACATCAAAGAAAAATGTAATTTCAAAATTACTGATTGGATAAGACAGACTTTCTATTCTTCACCTAGTTAATACTAAGTCTCAGCAAAATGTTTATATACTTTATTCTGTTTTATCACAATAAAGGTATGAGAATAAAATACAGAGCATGCTAACAATTAAGACTTTGTAGCTTCTTTAAAATTTTGGCATTGCCTGCCATCATACATAAAAGAAAAATGTAATTTCAAAATTACTGATTGGATAAGACTGATTTTCTTTTCTTCACCTAGTTAATTCTAAGTCTCAGCAAAATGTTTATATACTTTATTCTGCTTTATTACAATAAAGGTATGAGAATAAAATTGGAAATTAATATTTGAATTGATGTTTGAAATTAAGAACTTGTAAAAGTGAGATACTAACTTTACCTTCGGAATTTAAACACATGGCGGCTGTTATATTAAAATTTAAATCAGTTCCAAACAAGATTGAATTTGTGAAAAATGCTATGCCACCGCATTAATACATGTACAACACTAAATAGAAAAGTAGGAACAGAATGTTTTTGTTTCTTTACAATTGAAGATTGCCATAATGCATAGATCACTGACCTATCTAATTCTTATTATCAGATTAGTGGTTAAATCGATTGTTATTCAAATTAAAGATCAGAGTAGAACTCTATCAATGCAGTTGAGTCTAGTGAATTTGGTGGTGAAGGTATTTTCACATGGCCAAAATTCCATGACTGTACATCAAAGGCCAGCATAGTTAGATACTTTGTCAAAATCTACGCCAGCTGATTACAAAGTTCACTTTACATCTTAATCTGTGCACATGGTTCAAATTTCATAACTGCACATCAAAGGACAAAAAAGTACATGTAGGTGACATCATCAAAATCTAGTTCACCTGATATCACAGTTCAATTTTACAACTAAAACTGTGCACATAGTCCAAATTTCATGGCTGTACATCATAGTTTCAACGGAAGTTTCTGTTTTTCGTTTTCCATGCCGGCACACTCAAACTGAAATAAAAAATGGAGTGATGGAATATAAGGGAAGTAACTGTACATATTACAAACTTCATTCTCATCATTCCTTATACTGTATAGCCGATTAGGTTCATTCAAACATTTATTTATTTTTTTATTTATTATTTTTTATTTATGAATTTATACGTAAAAGGGCCGAAGGAGAAAAGATTGATAAATTTCGACCTTTCAAACAGAACATTACTTCCAGGTAATCCAAATTAAAGCAATTTATTCGCATCGACAGAAATTCCTTGGATCGTGGACCCTTCGGGATTTCCAAAGCCATTGTCAAGACTCTTTGCAACAGAATCTCTACAGTTTTATCAGCAAATGATAGTACCAAATGCATGGATATGTGAAAAAATTGACCGACTGACATGATGCATATTTCTATCAAAATGATTCCCTATTCAGAAAATAAGCTTAATTATGAAAGCATATTATGCATTTACCAGTTTAGCAAAAACAGGAGAACTTACCATTTTGTCTTCTTGAATGGCCTCATGTCCAAAAATGACGATCTCGACAAAAATATAACGAAAAGCGGAATACACTTTAGGCATTGCGCAAACATTTTTTGATCAAACGATATGTATGAGGGTAATGCATCAAAAGTTTTTGCGAGAAGGTGTAATGTATATGTTATTGCGTCATATTTTTTTCGAGAAAGTGAAATGTAGCATGTATTGCGTCTACATTTTTTTCGAAAAAACACATTTTCTTAATTTCTCGCAAAAATTTTACTCGTAATGTGCAATGTTTCTGTTTTTGCAAGAAAACATTTGGCCAATTAACTCAAATCTTCTCGTTTATTCGAATTAATATTTGCGAAAACACTAAAGATATCATGCCTTTGCACCTTAATTGTTTCGACTTGCGTAAATCTTCTAATAAAAGATCGCGTAAGAGGTGACCCTTTGAAGCTTCCGTAGTTGAGTCTATTAGACGCTTTTACAGTATTCCAACTAAAATGTGCAATTAGGAATATCTACCAGGCCAGATAAAGAAACAAGCACCATGCAAACACATCAACGCAAAATAATGAACACATAAAAACAATTGAACATTATTAAAACAATTGAACATTTACAAAAAATAGGTTCTAAAACTTTCCTTTGACATTTAAATCATGAGCATGACCTTAATTCTGACTTATTCAGTGCATACGATTTAGTCTATAAAAAATGACTATAACGTGTGCCAAGACGTTGAATTTTTATGTATTTTGATCACATAAATTACTTTTATTTTATTTTATGCTTTTCAGTGGATTACTGATTTATCCGTGAAAAAATTATTTTGATAATTTCACAGTGAAAATTATCAAAATATAATTTCACTTTTTTCAATGACGAAACTACTTTTTAAAGATTTTCCCCATGTGGTACCTCAATTTTATTTTTACTGACAATTCTGACAATGTCAGGCTGTTAAAAGAAATAGCAAAGCTGAAATAGATAAATAACTTAAATGTCAAAAGTAATAAAGAGAGAAAACTTATTTCTATTTATTCAAATTCCAACCACCAAATTTCGTCTCTAAATTTTTTTGTTTCGTTTTTACAGTCTGAAAAATACATTCCTGCCCCATGCAAAACTGCTCTGGATGACATTTGGGCATATTAAAGTATCCTACGAGCAATAACTGCCGTATGCTTTATGAAAAATTGAAAAGCATTGACAGCCATCACTCGTAGAATAAGTAAAACAACCCAGCGTTCCTTTGCAAGCTTCCAAGTTTTCCATTTTCCTAGCTCCTTTTCTGAATGTTTTCACATCTGTCATCACTTAATTTTTGTCTGTTACAATCCTCAAATAAGTTTTCTTTCTTTTAAAAAGGTGTATGACTAACAAATCAAAATTATATCCCTCTGAATCTTACACAATTATTTTCCTCCCATGAAATACACAACTTTAAAAAATGGCTGCCGGTTACATTTTACAAAGCCAGGTCTAATATAAATTCGCAGTAAGTAACAGAAATATGGATGGATGGTTGGACTTTTTCTCCTACAAGAATTGTTTGTTTTTATTATTAAAACAAGCAATCATTCATATTTTCTTAATAAAATGAATAAATATCACCGTCATTTAACCTTGATTGACGGACTTATTTTTCAGCTCAAGACTTCTTGTTTTTAATGAGAAATTCCGTCTAAATGGGGTTCTCAATGGGGGAAGCAGATTTTAATATTAACGTTAAAATTATGGAAATTTTGTTTTAACTTGTTTTTAAGCATAAAATAAAAAATAAATTTGTCTGTTTGTTGTGTAAGATGTAGTTTTATTTCATCTCGTGAACTTTAAAAACAGTATTCTCACGAGTGGCGTAGCCACGAGTGAGAATACTGTTTTTAAAGCACACTCGATGAAATAAAATTTCATCTTACACACAAACAAACAAATATCCTCTATGTTAACTTGTTTGTCAAAAAAGCAATCATTGTTTATTCAGGTCATTAAAATGTTTCGAAATTCTAGTAGATCTTAACAATTACTTGAATATATATCAAAAACGCGATTGCTAAAATGAATGAAAAAAATATATTGTGCACTTATTAGAATATGTTATGTTCAATCGAAACCAGTTTCATAATAAGTGAAAGGGCTTTTCATGTTATTATGTACACGTAAGAGACTTACTTTTCCGCGACAAGGTGGCCAAGTGGTATAGGCGATGCGCTATTTATCGATTTGGCTCTGCCCGAGTGAGTTTTGATCCTATTTTGTCGATATATTTCATTACGTAAGACAACAATTGTGCCACTGAGTATGAAGTGTAACAGATGTGTTTCGTTTGAAAAGGAAAATAAAACTACATATGTATCTATTGCTAAATCAGTTATTTATTATTTTCAACACATTGGAAATAGTTGAAAGTTGAAGATGGTAACAGCTTCTACTTAATGTGCATATTGCATATTCTGTTAAAGAATAAAATCATAATGAAGGGAAATTTAAAGTATTATAAAATTATGTTTCAAATTCAGTCAGCAAAGAATAATTATGTTGAAATATGTTCTCGTTAATAAAGCGGGGAACACATATATACAAAGATGCGGCCGGGTGTACTATAAATTATAGGTTGAAAACTTTGTCATTTTTGGTTTGTTTTTTTTTTTGAATATTGAAATGTCTGTTTAAAAGTAAACAAATTAGATTATTATTCATGTATAACATACAAATATATGCCATTTGTTGAGATATTACAACTAAAAACAAATACTATTTCAAGGTTTGAATTCGCGTTCATGATTAATCAAACATTTCGTGTGATGATATTAAAAGTGAGAAGAAAATGTGTGTACTTAAAGATTTGAATCTTACAGCTATACATCCCTTAATACTTTACTTTTAAAAATTAAAAAAATCAGGCATACAAACAATCTAGGTAGAACACAGAATGTTTTGTTGTCAAACAAATTGTAAAAATTTCCCTTTTAACATTTGCACATTTCTTAACACATGTGATTGATTCACTCAGCCATTTATTTCATTATCTTTTCGATACAAAAATGTGACAACATCTCATGGTTGGCATTGACTTATTTGAGAAAGGAAATAAAATCTTATTTTCTCCGTAGATTACCTGTTTTTCCTGACATTCATCATACATGTCATAAATGTTATTTAATAAAATTTAATAAAAACAGTAAATATTAGAGTATATGCAAGGAGTAAGAAAACAATGTGATGTTGTACTATATGCATAAAACATGAACGCTTATTTTAATTCAAAAGTTGCATCAGTGATTTCTATGCATTTCTATGAAGAAAGAATTTAAATCTAAAACAGTGTATATTTTAACCAAAAGAATGAAAGTGCAAAAGGTGGTTTTCAATTGATCAATGTAATAATGGCTTGCAGGTAACATTTACCGGTTAAAAAATAGGGAAAATGAGTTTTATTTATTTTTCTACGTTGTAGACTGATTGATTAAAGTAAATAACGGTTAGGAAATGTAAATATTCTTGTTTAATCTCGTATTTACGTGCAAACAAACCGACCATAAAACTGTTATGAAATAATCCTATTATTTAAGAGTTTTGTGCAAAGATTTCAAGCATCTCTTAAGAATCTGAATATAAAACAAGGACATTAAAGGTCAGAGTTTCCCTTACCATTCATTTATTTTTTCCCTTTATTATACATGATTCAGGAGGTTGTGTCTTTTAAGATAACGGCCTTGTTGCCGCGAATGATAACAGTGCAAATATTTCAAACACTATAATTGTGTCAGTTCCTATTATTATTTCGATGCTATGGTATGATATTGTAATGCAGAACAAACCACGTGACGTATGCGAAAATATTTCACATTTTTTAATCAGATTCATATTAAAATGTATATTTCAACATGCAATAAAGTCGAAATGGTCAGAAATGGGCAATTAGATATTTTCTTTATTTATAATTCTATATTTTATTAGATCACTTTATACCTCATGTAAGATATATAAAGATTATATTATAATTTTGTATAATGTACTTTAAATTCATACAACAACTTTGAAGCAGACACAATAACTCATTTAACATAAAATTCAAATGGAATCATTCTAAAAATTATAGTCTGTAAATAGTTTAACGTGACAAATATGACATATTGGTCTATCATCTTGAACTCACAGTAAGTTAAGTTCATATTAAAGGAAAACTATTAAATTATAAAGAATACTCTAGACACGTTTTCACAGACAAGTTATAGAATTCAATACCAATACTGACACATGAGATAGGTTTACATGAACAACTTCTGATTTATTTAGCAAAATGTTTTTGGGAGAGATAGGTATAGACATATTTATTTTCCAATGTTTGAATATGTACGAAGTTTTTCGTTCGTTCCATTAGTAAAAATGAAAAGTACATCATGGCTAGCTTAAATAATAAGCAAAGTACATAAATGCAATATACTTGGTTGATCAGATTATTTGAAAAATCAATGTTAATTTGATGCTAAATGAATTCGAAACAATGGTGACCTCCCTCGCCGTAAGTAAAGAATTATGGTGTCCGTCAATTGGCTCACTACTGCCTGTGCTAAATTTTATCTTTGTGATATAAAAAGTTACAAAAACCAAATTAAAAAGCCAGATAAAGAATACATCCGGGCAAAAAACAATAATGATTGTTTACATTGTTTCATTCATTATATTTTTCACACTGATAAGCATTTATTTCAAGACCAGCACATGTACTGTAATGTCCTTTATATAGTTCAAAAAACATATAAATCAAATATAATTTCGTATAATTGAGCAGTTTTGAAATAATAATATTAAGTCTCATTGATTGTGTCAATTATTTTGCTTAATCTGAAAATAATTACTCGCCCAAAAACGGTGATAGTTTTAAAGTTAAGTAACATATTCATCAAACCCTTCGACATAAATCTGAAAATAAATCTATATTTTCTGTCCGAGAAAGTTATTTTCTAAAGCATTCCGAAATTGAAAAAAATACAAAAGTCAAATAGCAATAGCCGATAAGCGCCGGTCAGACAAATAAAAATCGTTTTTTATGAGACAAAATCAGGGAAACCACTAATGCTTTTTCTCAAGTGCAGAATATTTCCGCTGGCAATTTTTGTTTCAGGCAGTTATTTTTTCGAACCGAAATGTTGCTACATCAATAATGAAAAGAAAAGATATAAAAGTTAATAACCATTTTTACTTGAATATTGTTCAAATCTGTATTTGTTATATAGATACAATACAAGTTAAACTAAATAAATATAATTATCATGCTAGGTTGTAAAGTGTTTTCATTTGTGCTATAAATCATCATGAACTAAATAAGTTAAAATGACGTCACTCTGGCACTTTTCTATGAATGGGTTACATACTGTGTACCAACTGCTTTACGCTGCTTACGAACAGTAGTTTATCCTATTGCGCTATAACGCTTATCAGTATGCAATTGACAGGTTAATAAAAAACAGGCAAAACATGTAAAAATCAACAACAGTTGTTTATTGGCAGTTTTAATTATTGTTTTTTCTGTGTTTTTTCTTCTGTTTGAATTGTGATAAAATCACCAGACATAATCACCAGACATATGAGAATATTACATAATTTTACTCAGTCATGTGACGAGGTGGCGAAGTGGTTAAGGCGATGGACTGCTAATCCATTGGGCTCTGCCCGCGTGGGTTCGAATCCCATCCTCGTCGATATATTTTATTACACAGGTCAAAAACATAGCGAAGCACTTTTAATGTAAATCGTTTGAAAGTGGAAAGAACACTACTGATTCTTAGATAATTATATAGAAAATAATTATAACACAAACGGCATAGTTGGTAATAGCTGGGTTTGGGGTTCCTAATATTAATGTGCATATTGCATATCCTTGTTTTACATGTATAAGCAATGAGAAAGACGGTCAGCAAATATTTTCACGTTAGCAAAGAGGTGAACAAAAAAAGATGACCGCGACGAAACTCGAACTCGCAATCTTCTGATTCGAAGTCAGACGCCTTATCCATTAGGCCACGCGGCCAGTTACTATAAAACTTTAAAAAACATTAGATTTTTAATCTGTTTTATATATATATTAGTAGTTCTAGTACTTTTAATGATTGTTTTTCAGATATACAGTGTATCAAATATCCTTATTAAAAAAACAAACAAATAAAATGTATAAGTATATGTAATAACAATCATATGATATTCTGCTAATCACATGTCACAACCCTAAAAACTCGATCTTCACACACCAACGCTACCTCTCGCTCAACACCTCGCCCCTGCACCTCGCTCATCTCCTCTCTCTGCACTCTTCCGCCTCAGCGCACCACCCCAAATCAAAGCTCACACCACCTCGCACGCACACAGACACAGCACACTCATTCACCTCTCTCCTCACTTCACACACCCAACCACCGACAGCACTCACTCACTCTCACTCTCTTCTCATATTCGCATCGACCCTCTCACATCTCTCATCTCAACCTCCACCACACTCGCACCACAGCACACTCGCTCGCCACGCGCACCCGCGCACCGCAACATCTCTCACATCACACCACGCTCCCTCCCCTCTTCAACACACATTCTCACCACCCCCCCACCACACACTCACTCAACCTCCTCACTCTTCTGACTCTTTCTTCTTCACAAACACTCTCTGGGTACACTCACCGGTGACACTCCTTCACCCCACAACCCACCCCTCGAGCACAACATGCGCCTCACCTCTCGTTACCTCTCACCTCTATCCACCTCACACCACTGGCACACACAGACTCTCACACCCCCGCACACATCACCACAACTTCACTACGCCTCCCATTTCACACTCACACGCTTCGCACCTCTGCCACACACACATTCGACCGACGACATCGCACTAAATACATCCCCGCGTTCATCCAGTCTTCGACTATCCCCTACGCCACCACATCACACTCCTCGCACATTCCCATACACCTAATCTCCCTCCCAGTCCACCGTCCCTCTTCGTAAACAAGCCGACCGCTTACCACACCCGATCCATCCCCTCTGCTACAACGCCACACTTCGACACTCTCCACCACTCTCAGACGCCAACCATTCCTGCTAACACCCTACACACACACACCAGCTCGCGTCACACACCCCACACTCTCTCCTCTCTCTCTGCATACATTGAGCACACGCGTCTCACGACCAACTACTTGCACAAACGGCTCACTCCGCCCTACACGGCACCTACACAAGCGCTCACTCCCTCCCCCCGCCACTCAACTCGGCCACGCCCACTTCTCTCTCTCTCATCCTCTCCTGCGATTCTCTCCCCTACAACGAGACCCTCACGCCCCGCCACCCTCACGTCAACACGAATCTCGGTTACAACGTTTCCTCACGGCACCCCACCAACAGCCAACAACCAAGGTGTTCCTACAAGCGACACCCCGCACTCACCCCTCGCCTCTCCGCTCTCCCACCACACCCACCCACCCCCCGCCCACATCACTCCCTCCTGGCACTCTCACACAACTACACCACACCTATTCGCCCCCCTCAGCCCCCCCCCGCCCTACCTCACACAACCACAGCCCGCAACCTCACCGACTTCCCCGTCTCCTCCTCCACCTCATACACCCCGCCCCCCTCAGCACCCGATCCTCTTCACCCATTATATACCTGTATAGAAACCGACCAAACGTCATGAGCACAACCCCCCATCAGACACACGCACACCAACACCTTCAACCCACCCACTACATCAACATCCTCAACAAGCTGGCCACAACTAGACAAATGCGTTCTGACAACTTTCTCAAACACACCGCCCTCACAACACACACACCACTCACAACTCGTCTCTCACACATCCTCTCATCGTCCGACCCTCAGCCACGCACCCACACCAAACCAATCGAACCTACTCTGCGTTCACTCGACCACACTCACACGTCACGCTCTCTGCACCAACCGCACTCACACGCTCTCTCTTCTCAGCGACATCTCATCACCTTCTGCAACTCCACACACCCCACAAAACTTCTCATTTCATACACAAATTAAACAATCTTGAAAACAAAACATCGCCCTACACAAGCCCTCTAACACCATCCTCTCTCTCCACACTTTAACGCTTCTCACCCTCACACCGCTCACCACACACCACCACTCCAGCGCGGCATCACACCACTTCTTCACCACACTTACACTGAACTCATCACCCCCACGACAGCTCACTCTCCACTCACGCACATCACAACACATTAGATTATCGCTCTCGCACGTCCCATACTGTCTCGCCACACGCAAACCCTCACTATCTTCAAATTCTAGAACATCAACCATACCCGCACGCGCGTCTCTCCACCGCTCTCTCACGCCTCTCCCACGCGCTACGCGTCCTTTTCCGCACCATCTCCACCTCGCCTCCAGCACACACGTCTCACTCACTGCCGCGCACACGCCGCCGCCGCCGCCAACCCATCCGCTCTCCACACTCCTCAGTCCGCACCACAACCGCCACTCACTACCCACTCCCTACAACTACCCCACGCCCCACACACATAGCACCTCTCTCCAACCCACTCACCCATCCACAACCACAAACTCACACACCTCACACACACCTACTCTCCATTTCAACACCACAGTACTACCACTCGAAACAACCTCTCTCGTCTACACCCAACAAAGGACACCCATAAACCCCTTTCAGCGCCTTCCATTTACACAAGACGCACTTCTACGAATAAACTTAAAATCTACATCAGAAAGCTATCCTCCCACAACAGCCACGCACGCCCACCGCACTGTTCCCCACCCACCCCTCGGCCACTCCTCACTAATCCTCCCGACAATCAAATCATCAACCTTTCACCAACTACTCAAAACCTCCATCCCAACACTCTCACACTGACATCCACTTCAACAGAGAACGATTTCTACAATTACACGAAGAACATGCAAGATCTTCTACCTACATAATCCCTTACTAGCCCCCGACCCGCGCTTCAAACGCAACGTGCCACACATAAGGCTCGCCGCGCGCCTCCTGCTCTCTCGACACAATCACCCACTTTCTCACACACTCATACGTATGCCCAGGCTTCACCCCCACAGCCCATACATCGCCACTCCAATCTCCTCTTCACCCTCGCCTCGCACCGCACCACACGCTCACCACCTCCGACTTTCAGCACCTCCCTGCCTCACAACACACTACGCCACCCCCGCACAACCCACCGATAACACTTCCTCGTGCCATATTCCTTCCTCGACTCCTTCCTCCTCGCTTTTAATATCCCCACTCTCACATAACACAAATCCCCTCGACAATTCATCCGGCTAACACCGCAACACTATCTTTACGATTTCTCATGACTCATCCACTAAAACAAACCAATGTAAATTATACTCTCGGCACCTCTCCCCAAGTCATCGTACAGGACCAACGCGCCCAACTGCCCACAGTAGCACTCGCCTTTACGCATAAACCACATCATCCCTAAACTTTCTCAAAAAACCTCGTATCGTATCATCTGAATGGAAAGCAAATTGGGACAATGCCGTTTTTAATAAACTTCACGATATAACCCATCTCTTGATGTGTCACCATCTCTATCTCTGTCAAACCGCCGTGATCAACAGTTCTTCTTCGATGCCGAATTGGACACACTAAAATTACCCACTCTTATCTCCTTACAAATGACAATGCCCTTTCTGTGTAGGTTGTACTGAAAATTTTACGGTCAAGCATTTTCTTCTTGAATGTCATGATTTTCACAGGCCCGTAATAGATTTTTATTCTGTAAATTCACTCAAAGAACTTTTTAATACAATTCCATCAAAAACCATAATTGATTATTTGAAAGAGATAAACTTGTATTCTAGGATCTAATTGGCTCATTTCTATTGTCATTTACATAGTTTTACATAACATTTTAAGCCTATTATAGCATTCGGCACGATATGGCCAGTTATGTGTTGACGTGCCGTAAAAATCCAAACAAACAAACAAACAAGCTAGCGTCACGTCCAATATAGATTTGACAGCTGTGTAATAGTCCAATATATTCCAGTATTGCACTTAACAATGTATTTTAACATCAGATTTGTTATATATAATTGAGTAGACAAATGTTATGCAGTAATTACATTTTCATCAAGTAACTCATCTGAGACTTTATTTTGATAAATCAGCAGTAGTTTGAATAAATACCAGAAACTGTCTCAAAACATATTCACATTACACGCTATACCCCGTACACTCAAATAGTATACAAAATAAACTTTCGTCTTTATTTCATGCACCTTTTTGGAGTCAATTGTTTGTATGTCCTACTAAAAATGGAATTTGAGGTTTAAGAAAACAGCCGATCCTGAATTTTCATTCTTGCATAGCAGACTACTGTTTTTGGTACTTTTGGAAACTAATTTCCCGTGAGCAACGGCGATCTTTAAAAGAATAATAATAAATAATTAATTAGTTTTTAAACATGTACATATTTCATATCTAAGCATTACCATTGTGTAATATATATCAAGGTCAAGGAAAATTCAAAGTCAACACCTGGTCAATAAGCGATAAATGAGTTCAGAATTCGACCTTTTTACCTCTGGTAATTTTCTTCATCAAGACCCATACCGCGTTTATAAAGCTTATTTCAACGTACAAACAAATAGTAACGCGACGAGGTGGCCGAGTGGTTAAGGCGATGGACTGCTAATCCATTGGGCTCTGCCCGCGTGGGTTCGAATCCATCCTCGTCGATATCTTTTTATTACGTAGGACAACAATGTCTATGTTTTAACATAAGGATACAGATGAACAATAACATAGTAGGTGGTGACTGCTACAATGTAATACGCATATGAAATTTACTGTTAAAATATCGTTAATTCAAGTTTTATGCAAATCATGTTTCAAAGAATCAGTCAACAAAGATTGTAATTACCCCTCACTTTTTATGTAATGTTTATTTCCCATAGGCCGCTGGGAGTTAGTTATACTGTTAATGCAAGTGTACCACATGACTATAAAAATTCGTTTTGTTACAGGTTACAGTTGTTTAACGGTATAAATTCCACTCACATTGTCTATTTTCTAAAGAAAATCAAATCAAATCACCATAAAAAATCATCACAGTTCTTTTTCGGGCTCATAAAATAAATAAAACATGCGTTTGTAACAGTAAAAATAGCATCCTGTTAATACAGTATTTTCCTCAGAGTGATATTTTTACTATTACCCACAAACCCATGTGTTATTTATAAAACATTGAAATATGTTTTCATTGGCAAAAAGGGGAATAAAGATAGATGACCGCGACGAGACTCGAACTCGCAATCTTCTGATTCGAAGTCAGACGCCTTATCCATTAGGCCACGCGGCCGATCATACAATAGTTACCAAAGATAAAGGTTTATAATATTCATATCCCTTTGACAATTGTCTTTTTATATAATTATAATGGTCTTACAAAACTAACGAATAAAATTAAGTTTAATTATAAAGTTATTGTCTAGCATATGTCAACTATAATGGAAAATAGTGATCGCACTCAAATGTACCGACAAAATCAGTAATCTTCATTAAACACCGCCTTTCCTTGCTGATCTTCATCAAGATATCGGTATCGACGTATCGTGTATAAATGCAAGAAGCATATCGGGCCGAGAATTTTTTGATAACACCTCGTACTAATACATGCATGGTTCTTGGCGAATGTGGAAAATTGCCACTGTGTACTGCATATTATAAAAATGGTATCCGATATTGTTGTAATTGGTTAACCATGCCATGCCATCACATAGACATCCAAAGCAATGTTATAACATTATCATTAACATTATTATTATTATCATTATTATTATCATTATCATTTACATTTATCATTATTAATATTATCAGTATTATTATTATTATTATTATCAGTACCGTATAACCACATAACTCGCCTTTGCCAGTACACTCAAAAACATACCAAGTAAACTTTGCATGTGCATTTTATGCACCTTTAGAAGTCAATTGATTGTCTGTCCTAGTAAAATTGGTAGCTGAGGTTCGAGAAAACACCCAATTCCGAATTTTTATTATTTCATATCAGGCCGGTGTTTCCGTTAGTTTCTTTTAATGCCGAGTATGAACTGCAACATATGACAGATATTTTTATAAATTAATTTGTATTAAACCGATAAAGAAACTTTATTTTCGTACTTTGGAAACTTATTCTCATGTGAGCAACGGCAACTTTTTAAAAAAATGAAATAAGTAATTAAGTTTTTTTTTTTAAACTTGTACATATTTTATATCTGTCATATATATCAAGGTCAAGGAAAATACATAGTCAAGATCTGATCAATTAGTGATATGAGTTCAGAAATCGACATTTTTATCTCTTGTAATTTATTTTTCTATTTTGCTTTTACTCAAAACACGCGTAAATCGTCCCTTACCGTGTTGATATACATCAGCGTAACAAACCCAGTATTATGCGACGAGGTGGCCGAGTGGTTAAGGCGATGGACTGCTAATCCATTGGGCTCTGCCCGCGTGGGTTCGAATCCCATCCTCGTCGATATATTTTATTACGTTGTATAACAATGTATTCTTTTACACACATTTAGGGTGGGATAGTTGGCAATAACAGAACAGGCGATAACTGATTCAATGCAATGTGCATATCATGTTAACAAAACAGTATTCGTTATAAGATTGTTAATTAAAAGCCCTATGATAATCATCTTTAATTTAAAGATTCAGTCAACAAAGAAAAACGTTGAAAAATGTTCTCATTAGCATAAAAGTGAACAAAACAAGATGACCGCGACGAGACTTGATCTCGCAATCTTCTAATTCGAAGTGGCCAGTATTATAATAGTTACCAAAAATATAGGGCTTGCAAAATATTTTAATAGTCTTTTTATGTCTTAGACTAATAGTTTTACAAAACTAACAAATAAAATATAGCGTTACGATAGCAAATTGTATTTAAACTACAATAGGATATAGTGATTAATTTTGTTTTTAACCGATCAACATTTTGCAGGCAAAAAAGTACCAGTAAAATTAAATAGTAGCAATAATGATGAAAAATATTTAAATGCTGTGCTTTTCTTAAAAACGTAAAAATGTGTTTATGATCCTTTTATTTTCTATTTTTTATTGAAACAAAACACGCTGCGGCTTTCAGGAAAACCATTAAATAAGGTACTTTTGTCTGAAGCTCTGCTTTGCTGGAACGATTCATGTTTCCTTGCGACAATATTACTGATTACTACAAGCGGATTTAAATTTGCCGACTTTTTTTAACTTTGTGGATTAAAAAAATAATTGAAATATTTTCCAAAAATCGTTATGTAACACAACTGATGACGTCATCATTTACGCATTTTTGTCTTGCTTATGTAGAGGAAACAAAGACGAAAAAAATCATTTTTGAAAGAAAGAAAAAATAGACAATAAGTTCGCTTAGGTGATGTAGGTATCCGTTTATAAACTTTTTTTTTTCAATGGAGGTATAAGGTTGCCAAAAGTAAATGTTCTTCATTTGTTTTACTTCATTTTGATAAGCATTTATGTCCGCGCTTAGCTCAGTAGAAATATCATCGGATTAGTTGTTTTGTTATCCTGATGTTGCTTTTTCACACTGAAAATTGTTTATCCACGTATAGTCTTATGATCCATTGTGATTCACCGCTGATGGGATTTGAGTCAGTCACTAGCGGTGATATTGGTTATTAATGGTTATTAGTTCTGAAAAGCTGTCTAGGTGAATGGTCAAAACTGGTATGAAAACTTATTGAAAAATATATTTTGACATTTTTTTATAAAATATTAACATCTGAAACCATATAATTAAGGTTAAACCATGACTTTAAGCTCTTCATTGCTATAAAATAAGAATGTTATAAACTAAAGAAACGTCCGGCCCATAATTTGATTAGTTCTGAAAATTATAATTTTCGGTCTTTCTTTAAGAAGCGAAAAACGGAATGAAAATAACGACGTACATTTTTAC
This sequence comes from Ruditapes philippinarum, assembly GCF_026571515.1. Taxonomy (NCBI): domain Eukaryota; kingdom Metazoa; phylum Mollusca; class Bivalvia; order Venerida; family Veneridae; genus Ruditapes; species Ruditapes philippinarum. The sequence goes on along the minus strand of NW_026865472.1, from coordinate 36,319 downwards.
TTAATGAAGTGCAGTTAGGACATGGTTTTTAACAGTCGATGTTGGTTGAATGTGTAAAGCATCATTATTCACAACTTTATAGTTACGGCTTTGGCTATGTTATGATTGTAATAAATTCCATAAGTACAAGCATGTTTATTTCATTCTTTTATCATCTTTTAAAACAAAAAATGGCACAATAATATTACCAATGTGCCTATGTGTTATTATTCAATTTATTGTTAAAGAGACAAAGGTCCCAGGGTTCATGTTTAAATAAATAAAATATATAACTATGAAAAAGAAAAATCACTCACATTATATTTTAAATTAAATTTTTCATATATTTTATTTTAGAATTATTTCAAAGACAAAATTTGTGTGTGTATTGTATCTTCTGAAATAACATGTGCTCCGTACCATTTAAACATAACTTTATGAAAATGTGCTAAAACATTACTGCATTCACTCGATACATTGGACATAGGAAATATATAAGATTTATCATGTATTTTTCTATGAAATAGTGACAAAAACATATGACTTGCTAGAAATCGCTTCTTATGACAAATGAGTGTGTACCGTTCCACTCGGCCCAGGCTATGAGAAGAAAACTGTACTCGAATGTTCTCAAGAACCATTCAGGGGTTATCAGAATTTTGATATACCGTGGAAAGCTGATATAATTACGTGTACTCTGCGCCTTAATTGATCAAATTCGGTTGAGTAATAAATAAGTTATAAATAAAAAAACTGTCCTGAATCTGGTGAAAAATCGGCGTGCTCCGCACCCGAAAAGTCTTGTGGTATGGCCACATTGAAAACCTTATAAAAGAAATGATCACAGGCTTTTCAAAATAACTAATTGCGTTTAAGGTAGAACATATAAACCCTAATGGTTTCTATAAGGAGCTGTAATATTGACAACATATGACAGTTAAATGCCTTAAATGTCACATGCATACGAAATTTAAAATTTACCGTGATGTTTTTGAGTTATGACATTTTTTCTGAACTAAAACTTTGCTATTAGAGGGGCTCTTTTTCAGACATGTGGAAACTTTTAATAAATATACAATTTCATCATTATGAAAAATGTTTCTCATTGCTCATTGTTAATAAACAAATAATAAGATTCGGGTTACAAATTACACGAGCAATATAGTTGTTTCTGAACAAAATTTTTTGAATATAAATAAAAAAAATTATCCTACCCCGCCCACTTTAAAAAACATTTTTGACCATTTACATATGAAAAGAGCTTTCTCAAAATATACCTAACATTTACTACAATGAGGGGCATCTTTTAAAGGTTCCCCTAAATTTCTTAAAAATAATATTTTGTAAATATTAAATGCTTTTATCGTATAGTATTTTTTTTTTTTTTTTTTTTTTTTTTTATTTTTCAAACTTTGAAAATATCTGGTTTCACCTTGGAAAGGAAAAACAACCATTTCCGGGGATCGGGCCGAGTAAAATTTGAACAACTTTTGTAGAAGACCTATAGACAATATTATGTACCAAATATCTGGAACCTGTACCTTCAGGCAAGGAGATTTTTAATGTGCATTTCTGAAACTTCTTTTCTGGTCTTGTGAACTTCTTAGTAACATAACAACCATTTACAACTCTTAACAACCAATCACTTCCGTACACATCAAGCGATTTCATTATCAAGCATTGGTTGACCTTAACACCAGTGATTTCTTTTAGCAACCACTGATTTCCATGCAAACCAACCTATTTTCCCTAGCAAGCACTGACTTCTATTACTTTATCATCCACAATTTCAGATGCATTTCATTCAAAGTTATCATTTTTTTCGTGTCGCTTTTAGTCCTTTTAGTCAGGTAAGTGATATAACGGCCATCATCAACTTTTGTTTTATATGTTTACAATTAATCTTACGGAAAAAACTCCCAAACGACTTCAATCATTGTGGTTAATGGATCAATATAATTATACAAACAAGCGATAAACTTTAGTTCATTTCTTTTCCTAAATGCTTCACAATGTAAAACACTGCATTTCAAAAAATAGGCTGGTTCAAGTTGTCAGGTTCATTTTCTTTGTTCACACAGTAACATTAGTATCTTACATTTAACGCAAATAGATTACATAATAACGTTTATAGTCACCAAAAAATTGTAAGTTGATATGATATTGATTATGATGTTCACAGTTTAGAATATTCCAGTCATAATCTAGTACTTTTTATCAAGCTGATAAGCGATAATGAGTTTAAATATAACATATGAGATCATATGTTTGATTGAATTGAGAAGGCACAGTTCAGTGTCATTCAGCTCGTGTAAATGTAAAGATGTCTTTTGCAGCCGGTGCTGCAACTTTCAACAGTTGTAACAAGGCAGGATCAATAGTTCAATTTACTGAACACCTCAGGAAATTTCCACACGACTATAATTCACTGATTTGGCGATCTAAGGCTCACAGCATTGTTGGTAATCGACAGTTGGCTCTGTATGACTTACAACATGCAATCTCTGTCAGCAGTGGTGTTAAACGAGATGTTGCTGAAGGTGAATTTGTGTTATTATCTACACGTAACTTAGAACAATTTGGATGTTATACGAGAAGAACAGTTGACAGGTTTAAAAATGAATGGAGGGCTTGGGAACAACTTGGTAATTATCATTCCTTCAAAAGGGAAGAAGAAAACGCCACACACTGCTGGGAAACTTCGCTATCTCTTGCAACCAAAAATCATGAGACGAAGGATCCAGGTATATGCTGGATTGATTATCAAATTGGAAAATATCGACTGAAAAAGGGAGAAATAGAGGCTGCAAAGTCATACTTTTCAGATGCGGTGGAGTCTTGTGAAACCCACACTGTGTCGCATATTCAATTATGTGAATGTAACATCCAGCAAGGTAACCTACTCGAGGCCAAGGAACATTTCCAGATAGCTTCAAAACTTAATCCAGAATTGTCTTCGTCACATTTTGAAAACAACAGTTTTGATGAGTATCTCTTGCAAAAGTCAGTAAAATCTCTTTCTTTGGAACGTCCCTTAGCTTCTAGATCAAGGGTTAAAGATGTGGCTGGAAAAACTGGTAGTGGATCAGGTGGCGGTGGTACCCGTGGCGGAGGAGATAGCAGCGATGACGACGAAGGTAAAACAAATTTTATGTTTGTTTGCGTCACAATTATAATGATATCTACACATAAGTGTGATGAGACTTTTATGTATTATTAAAGTGACAAGCCAGTTTTAGTTTTGGGTCCTTCTGGCCGCTGGTCCTTGAAGCTGGGCTGGTCCTTGAAGCTGGTCGTGTAGGGGTTGTGTTCATTGCACGCCGCCTTTCCTTGTTGATCTTGTTTATCATATTTTAAAGAAGAACATCACAGAGATTTATTCTACTAGAATCAATTAATTTATTTATTCATTAATATAAATGTTATGATTTTAAACAAAATGAAGCATAATTATGTTTTGTTTAACGGTTCATTTAATGACATTGTTTTTTTGCATGATATAAACAAATGATCGTTAAAAGCAATTAAAACGGTCATTTGCTTGTTATTTTTGGCAGACGTAAATGCGGTGTGGACAAGGTTAAGGAATGAGGCTCCATGTATTAAGAGGTATAGAGGTAATACGTATGCTCAATCCAAATGTGGGAAGTTCTGGTACAGCAAAGACACAGCTGGGCACGGTGGTGCGCAGTTCAAAAGATATGATAATACCCGTTCCGAGTTGCGATTTAAAGATTCAGTTGATGTAAAATTGAAGCCTTTATTGGGAAAACACGAATCAAGGGAGAATCAAGTCATTGAAAAGTCAGGAATGGTTGGGGTGAATAGAAAAAAAGCGATTAGAAACTAAAATGCCAAAGATTTGTTTTCGTAATTATTGGACAACTGTGTTTTAAGAAAGAATATAAATAAATTCAAGATATGTTTCAGATTGAACAATGTGCTCTTTCGTTGCAATAGAGTTTCGTGTATAACGCAATTCAGTTTTAATCAGAGCTTACATTGTTGTTTTATGTTTGTTTGCTGTATGTGTAATTTCTTGTCCTTGTATTTTATTTCTACAACGGATTCTAATACACGGATTCTAAAATTGGTTTTTAAAATCTATTTTGTAAAATAATGTATATTATTATGACAAAATTAGTTAGCTGATTTAGCCCATAATTGAAGGTATGTAATATCAACAAAATAATTCTGTCGATCCTTTTTTATTCTTATTTTTTTTCTTGAGGGGGGGGGGGGGGGTCATGAGGGTGGTTGCTTTTATACTTGAAAACAAAACACGAAGTACTATACATAGATGGTGTTAGTAAATGTAAGATACATGATCAGATATTTTAAACGAGAAAAGCTGAAAAGAAATTGTTAAACCCATCTTTAATACTTTTCTTCATCATATAATTCGTTATCTATATTATTTATAATCAATTTGGCCCCTTTTAATATTTTTTTATTATATTTTTTTTCAAACAATCTTTCATCCAAATAACATATTTCTGTTTTCACTATTTTAAAAATGCTACTGGCAAATGTGTCCTTTTAAAACCTTTCCACATTGAGAGTTTTATTCATTTGAAACAAGGTCGAGGTAACCGAATTCAATCAATTAAATTATAAAGTAGAAATTGAGATGAAAAGGAAACAAGTTGAAACAAGTTAAATGTTGAAGCTGCACATCAAAGACGCCGCCAAATGATGTGAACAGTCACATGTAATCTTGAAAATCGTTCTCTTTTACAGTTGAATATCCGAAGCACTATATAATAAATCAATTTTTTTCTCCATTTTCTTGGTATGTGCTCGTTGTTTACTAATTATGTTGCATATTTTTGTAAAAATGTAGAACCTAATGCATAAATTCATAAAGTAATGCCATATTTGTCTGTTGAAACAAAGATTGAAAGGTCTGGTCGAAGCAAAATAAATTGGATAACGAGTAAAATTTAAATGATTGGTATACTTAAAATAAATTCAAGACGAAGACAAAGGTAAAATAAATATCATCGTTGCGTCGAGATTATGATCATTTGACTATTAGTGCGAATTGCATAATGTTCGAATGATTCTGAGAACGAAATGTTCTGTTATTTTACAAATAGCACAATTTGTCAGTAATATCAAATAATAGTTATGAATAAATTGTTAAATATAATCAATTCTTAGTAACGTATTGTTTTCTTATTTATAAAAGATCAAACTACTTGATTACATACAAGCCTGGAATCTTGGTATAGAATCACTAAATGTAATACAAATACTAGGCAAAAGAGAACAATCGTCACAGAATCCTTCAAAATAACCTATTGTAAATAGATGTGATACATGTTAAAATAAACATACTTTTTTCACTAAGTTAATCTGTTTTATAACATAAATGTTTATTATTTTTATGAATTAGCACAGGTTTTGCCTGTTTTGCAAAAAAATATTTCCGTTTCGCCCGTATCGCCAAAAAAATCGTATTTTAGTCATACCCCTTGTTCCCTGCCCGAATTTGGTTCCCGTCATTAGACTATAGACGAGTCTGTCTGAAACTTAATGGTTGAGCTAAGCGAACTTTCTTTACGGTTGAGAGAGAAAACGCCTCTCTGACAGTGGGTGTGGTTAAGGCTTGGTAACTTGCATTCTAATGTTGTAGGGAAGTGATATTGAGTTGTCCTGGTTCCATTCCCTCCGTCAACGAAGATTAAATGCTAGCAAACAGAGCAATTAAATTTTTCGACAATTTAAGGCGGAGCCGTACTTCAACTAAGGTGGATCAAATGAAGTAAGTGCTTTCGGCTTCAATAAAAGTAATGAAAAAAAAAGTAATTGAAAAATAAACATTTACATCACCAATCAAAAGCAGCGTCTGTTAAGCATATGTTGCCAATTGGTTAAGGTCAGTAACTTCGAATCCATTGACCGTCACTGCTGGACATTTGAGTTTTTGATATGAGAAGTTATCCAGCTAGCCTATGGGAATACAGTGCATATAAGTCAGGAAAAAAGTTGCTTCATGGTAAAAATGGCTGCCTTTCATTACTTTGAGTGTTTGAACTGGCGTTAGAATATATCCTTTTGGTAAGTTGTTATGAATAGTCTCAGGAGTGTTTTAAATTATATTAGCTTCAAACTTTATTAAATGTGATCTTTGTATGAAGATAGCTATAATACCAAATAATATAAAGTATGAGTAAAGTAACATGTTTTAAATTTATAGCATATATATATTTATAGTAAATCTCTTCGATCAAATACCGTTGACTTCAAACATGCACCATACTGTCGTTTATAAAAAAAACATAACATTGTTTTTATCCTGTCTTTATAAATCAGTTTACATGTTTTCTAAAACTATTTGAAACAAATTAATTTTTACCTTAAATGTTATGCATATTTTGAAGTGACGGGATAGTTTGAAGGAGACCCAATATATGTTGCATTAATGTTGTTCATGTAAATCTTTAAATAAATTATAATCATACATGTTCTAGATTATACTTTCGTCGGGTATATCATCTGTGAAAGCATAGTGAAGCTGTAATGTAAGCGATTACCAGACATCCTAGACCCCTGGGGTAATATTGATAAACTTGTGAATAAAATAATTATATACCTAAGTAAATGAGTGGAATGCCTGTAACAGTCCTAATAAATTATTTTTTAATCTTGTTGATTGTTTACAAGATAAATCTATTGCTCAGCTGGAGTAGCTTAATGTTATGATTACAAATAAAATCTATTTTGTAAACGTATTTAAATGTTTGATTTTCTTATCATGATGTGTGACAAAATGTCGACTGACGCGGTGCATGTCATAGAACATCTGTTATCTATATGTAATTTGATCCACTTTTAAAGGACACACAAACTATTCAAATTGCAATCTCTGCAGGAAATCTGTACATAAACGTTGGAAACCATCATATTATTAAAATGTATCACACTGTTATGGAATCTGCTTACAACCACATAAAAGGGTCGTGAAGGATATATCGAAATCACCTTGCGTCAATTTATCTATCTGTTTGTATATATTATGTCTTCTCAAATTATACTTTTTATTTATATTATCATTTGGTGAATATTCTAAAAAAAATTGGGAGTCTTACTTTATCCTTGAAAAGGTGAATTATAGAAACCCAGAATCATTAAAAAGAGCAACATTTCAGCGACATGTTTAGCTATTCAACAGTTTAACATGTGAAAGCCAGGCAAGATTTGTTCTATATTAGCTGTTGTGATATTTTGGTGCTGCGAAGCGGAACGTGCAGGCAATATGCCCCGGTAGGCTATGTACTGGTAATTCCTGTAAAGTTTTATCGAAATACCGCCAGCAGTGAACGCCTGACAATGATTATCTACTTTTAGCTCTAAACTTGCAGGCAATATGGCACTGGTCATTCCTGTGTACTTTCGTCGAGTTCCCACAATACTTTTCTATTTTAGCTCTGGTGGCGATTGCATGCAGCGAAGCGTAACTTCTAGGCAAACTTTCAAAAGCAAAGTTGGTACTGTTTACTCCTGTGAAGTTTCAGCGAATTCCCACTTGCAGTTTGACCTGTGAACACCTAACAAGGATTTTCAATTTTTAACCCAAGCCAACATTGTGTTCAGCAAAACGAAACGTGCCGACGATATGCACAAGTAGGGATAGTACTGATCACACTATGAATTTTCTTCGAATTCCCGTCGCAAGTTTGACCTGTGAAAACCGGTCAAGGATTTCTAGTCATTTTGTATTGCGAAGCGAAACGTGGCAGCACACTTTGCAACTAGGGTTGGTATCGATTACTCCCGCCAAGTGTCGTCGAATTTCCGCCAGCAGTGCGACTAGTGACGGCCGGACATGATTTAACTATTTTAGCGATATTATGATCTTACGTTTTACATGAAAACCCTTTCACAAATAATCAGATACATTTCACCTACCAAAAAACAAAGTTAATACAGGTTATGTGATTAGAACGGTTTGTTTAGAGGCATTTACTATAATTTAACAGAGCCTTATGAAATCCTTAAAGAAACTCCACTGAGGTTTATATGCCTAAAAACATAAAATTTTAATTTTTCACACAGATAAACATGAGCGCTTAAAACAGAAATATAAATAAAATATAACCAAGAAATATACAAGAAATACATTGAATATCATATGTTTGTGCTATTCTCAGTCCGATTTGAGTGAAAAGCGTTTAAACGCTGCGTTTAAACGCTTTTCAATTTTGGGGTCATTTTTCACTATTATACTTATTATTCTGGAAAACGGATGAAGCAAATGATCTGAAATTTTGAATATACGTTATTAGTATTGATCTACATCAAATGGAGAAATAATCTCAAAAAATTATTTCTAGTCCCGTCATGTCAAAAAACCTCAGTGGAGTCCCTTTAATACATCAAATTGCATTAAAAGTAGCTGCATAGTGGCAAGTATGAACAGACTTGTCTAGCATTATAATATTTGAAAATATTCTGGCAAGCTTCAGAAGCAATTCGAATTTGAAAGAAAATTGAAGTACAAACTATCACAACCTTTTCACATCATTTGTTAATTTATTTAATCCATAAAGGTTATTTTTATAAACATTTCTTGTTATCATATGGTCTTTTGTTCATAACAATTGTGAAACATGTAAGGAAAACACATGATTTAGTTAATATTATAAACGATATCTTCATTTTCTTGTGAATGCATATTTGTATATATTTTACAGAAAATGATGGACGGCGGTGGTTAATGCAAGGTACACATTTGCATAATAGTTCTACAGTAAACGCTTGAAAAAGATTTTATTATCGATCTTAGGCCATACTTTTTACATTTTATGTTTTATTTTTATTATTCTTTTCATATCACAATATTTGATTTGGTTTTGTTGAATTCCCTTTAATCTTTCGTTTGCTTCTTTGCGTTTGATTTTTGGATGTTGCTTGCATTTTTGTTTAGTCTTCATTCATTTGTTTTGTTCAATGATGTGCATTCATTTAATGAATAATTATATTACCGTGCGCCTGAACGCAAACTTACAATCAAATGTTCGTTTTCGATTTCACGTTTAATAAAATTCCTTGTATAAAATATTTCAAAATTAATACTTGAGAAACATATGAATAAATAAATAAAATTTGAGAAAACCAGAGTTCCCTATTTAAAGATAATAAAGATACTCTCCTTTTCCAGTATACGAGTATTTTATCTATAGCCTAAATTAAAGGCATTTATCAAAGCAAATATAAATATGTCAGTGGACAACTGATTTATGAATATTCTTGTAATTTGACCATTATACGTATGTATTATAGACATAGCCTAAAAAACAATTTGACCTTTACAAAATGATTTGGCCGTGACAATAAACTCAATGCGTAGGGATGTATGTGACAAAACTACATGTAGTCATTAACCTCTCATTATGTTATCAATGCCATAGAAACCGTTATTATCATTAACTTATAAGGATAGCAGATCAATAGGATCTATCCTTGAAGAATAAGTGATAAATAAAATGATTTAATATCTTTTACTAAGACTATGACACATCGGAACGTTACCAATATCTAATTCTTACATTGGGAGCAAAAGTTGTTGGACAGTCGGCTCTTTGTAAGTGTATAAAATCGGTATTGACTTTTTGCACCTTTTTTGATAGCAAACACATTTTGAAACAAATATAATATAATAATGTAAGACACGTAAAAGGAGATCTTATTCTATCAATATTGATATTATTTTACCGCTATTTTCTTGCAGTACTTAAAGACAGGGGAATCTTTTAATTATTTTTGAAAAGAACTACAGAAAAAGAGTTGTTTGTAAGATTAAAGAATCATGCTCTGATACGGAAGCAGACAATTATAGATTTAAAGCTATCCCAGTCAAACAATAAACAACACACACAGAAACATTAATGCTTGTCACAATGTTAATATGTTATGCAAAAATGTCAATCAAGGCTACACAGTGCATACTACCTTAGTTATATATCCCTTTTTTATATTATTTTTTTAACGATTACCTAAAATGAAATATTTTTCTGAAATTGGTCATCAAAACAAAAATGGCACCTTATCTTGATTGAAATATTTGACTGATGTATACGTTTAATACCGGTATTTGTTGGTAAGTAATTGTCTATTGGTAAGTACCACTAAAACATATCTTACTGTGAATTACCATTGTAATCATAATCATAGGCAACATTTGCAGTATATTCCTGGTAAACGACTATTAATCGTAATAATTGTCTTTTAAAATCAGTGTTCATGTAATGAAGAGAACATGTCATTATATTAACGTACTTTTCAATGCATGCACAAAATATCGCTCGGAAGCTTTAATGATTTGATTAAAAATGAAAATGTTAATAAAAACTCAATTTGTATTACTATAACCATATTCACTTCAATTTTGAGTAAAGTATAAAAACAAAGATCAGCAATTAAAGGCGACATTCAATACAGTTTTAACGCATTCCTCAAGAAGATTTAAGCAACACCGAAACACCGACAAGGAACCCGGCAGGGCAACTAATACATTAAAATAATACACCGACTTAGAGTAAAGCTTTTCATGTATAAATCATGCTTCACTTACACACTGTCAGTCTTTTCCCGTTATATCAGAATGCCTGCAATGTTAAACAAAGTCTCAACAGCATATCTTTATAGGTTTTTATTTGTTTGGGTCGTCAGACCAAACAAACAATGGTAGCGAAATTTCAGAGTCTGATGCTGTCAATTGCAAATGCCGAAAGAAGTTCGCTTTTTTGAAGCGGTTACTTCCCTTTGTATGTACACTAACGCGGAAAAATTCAGGGAAGATCACTGCGTAAAGATGGTCAAATGACAGGCGCATTAATTTTCAAGCAAAATAGTTCTCGAATGGTCGAAGATTTCTAATATTGTTTTATTCTTTATAGATATACATGCTTATAGAAAGCTCCATGATTATAAACATCTGTGTTAAACAACAGTTAGCGTCGAAATAATAAGAGTTAAAAACCCTTATTTAGAATAATATGGTATTCTTCAGGCCATTAATATATAACATCACCGTGGCTGAGGGGTTTGCGCGCTCGCTTAAGTAGCGAGAGGTCTTGAGTTCGAATCCCAGTTATCGCAACTCTTTTTTTTCAAATTGTTTGTTAATTTGAACTGAGTTTCAGTGTTGCAATTAGTCTTTTAGCCAATTTACTACAATTGAAACGCTATACAAAAACAAATTGGTGTATAATCTCACAACCTTCACCTTTCTGACATTCTGAGACCCAAACAAATTCAGCGCCTACTGTGCTTTGATTTCATTTCATAATTATATAATTAATAGTAAAATATTCAGACGGATGATGGAAACAAACGAAATGTATTTTGATTTACAGTAAGATTGATCAATCCAAATTTATCAATTAGAAATATTCTTTGTTTAAACAATGAAAAAGAAAACTAAACCTTTCTGTTCTAAAGAAAAGAAGTTTCATACCAGACATTTAATAACGTCTCGAAATAAGTAATTCAAAATTTCGTTACTGTCATAAATTCTGCAACAATATTGTCCAAATTATTTTGATACAGATCGTAGATAGTTAGATCTAATAATGTTATAAATCGCTAATTTGCAACCACATAAAAATGCTATATTGTCATTAGAAAATAAATTGTCTGAGTTCCAATTGATGGATACAATAATTAGTGCTCGCCAATTTTTTTAAGCCAATCTCCGACGAGCATTTTCCAAATTTTTTAGGTTTCAAATCTTAATAGAACAGATTTTATATAAACTGGACGTTTTATATTATAAAACGCAAGTGGGCGGAGCTAAGTTTCGAAGAGCGCTAAAGTGAAATATACGCATGTGCAGAGATCTTGAAGTTCACTCCTACTAATCAATATTTATGCATCATGTTTTTTCCGTACACGCACATATATCGTCACTACGGCATAGAATTAAAAAAAAGAGGTTCATTGAAATGAAAACAGGCAAAATAACAGTAAAAATGTTTTATTACTTACGGAACCAGTATCATTTTATAATTTCCAAATAAAACGTTCACTTATTCCAACAAAGTATGTATTTTTTATGTAAATATTACAGCCCGTGCCGCTGCAAAACCGAAAGTAGGGTGTTTTTATTAACTTTACATTTTGTTTTGACAATATACTGCCATTTGTCCGATGATATGTATGTAAACATAATAAATATGTATGATGCATATATAATCAAGCTACTGGCATGCGAGCAGTTCCCGTACAGAAGCAGTACCCGTATTTTTCATTTAAACGCTTGATTTTTACTTGCATTCTTTAAAAATTCATTTCAAATCAAGCAGATACATAAACGAGACAAAATCTAAGTGTCAGTTCGGCAATACGCATTAAAAGTCTCATTTTAAATCACTTTCACCTGTGCGTCGTCAAAACGTGACTTTGTTTTCTTTGGGGGATTCCGTCCTTGCGCGCATGTGCAAAAATATTTACACGTGAGGCTTGTTAAAGGGTTTTCCACTAATACCAACTGTTTACAGATAAGTAGGCAATGTAATTAAAACTTGTTTAATTATCAGAATTTTGACCAATATTACTATTTAAAATAATTTTATGGCTTTGATGCGTAAAATATCATGTATACAAGCATGCTATTGCATGTAAATGCGTTGGGGTAACGGTACCGGGTAATAGATACCCGCGTTTAGTCTACGGTCTATTTCCTGAATTACATCTATTTATTTCTTAGAGAATGGTCTGTTCAACAATTGTTAATGAAAAATAGGTCCGATATAATAAAATTGTATAATTACAATGGGTTAGATTTTATGTACGGGAACTACTCCTCTTCATACAAAAATAATCAATAATTTCGGTACCCCATATGAGGCCTCATAAGTAAGGGTTATTCTATGTTTAGAACATGATGGAATTTCCATGATTTGTGTGACGAGCCGAATATTGATGTGTAAAATTCAAATTTTGGTGAGTGAGCGTAATAAAAAATAATGTTTAAGTAACTACGATTTTTGTACGGGAACTGCTCGCATGCCAGTACAGGTTCATTTCAGCCCGAAAAATATATCGAGGTGACGGGCGAGGCAAGACATGTCGACTTTTTGTAGCTTATTGTGAAGTTGCAGTACATGAAAATCGGGCACATGACAAATCAGCACATAAATAAAACATTCTAGTGTTCCGTGGTATACATCTTTTCTACGTGTCATACCTCCTTTCCTTATTACAATGAATTTTTACTGCATTGTTATCCATCGCTGGTTTGTTTTTAGCAGAGAATGACCTGTGCATGTTCAAAGAAGGTACCGTTTGAGAATATTTCGCAAAAAGGGTACCGATATGGATATGCACCGTGATATTGTCTGATTTACCTAGACATAATGCGGGAATAAGCTATGCAAAACACGTGATCCGAAAATGTGTACCGCTACCTCTTCCAAATATGGTTATACACATTAAGGCTATCGTGTAACGTCACGCAGTGTGTTTGGCGGAAAAAAATGGCGGTTAGAGTGCATATTGGATGTCCTTCGTAAATAAGAAAGCTACAGTCGCTTCGCAAGCTCCGCTCCTTTTGAGCTTTCTTATTTACGAAGAACACCCAATATGCACTCTAACCTATACAAAGACAAAATGTATTATAATGCATTATTAAATGTTTTCAGACATACTATAATTATTAAAGCTTAAAGGGGCTACACTGAGGTCTGACAGGTAATTTGGTGTCCAAAAAAATGTAAACAAATTTCCTCACAAATCACAATATTATAACTAAAATAACAATAACTTACACTTTAACCAACCCTCTAACAAAAAGTATGCTAGAAAATGCATTTTCACATTAGCTTTTGATGCAAAAATGAAAGTTGGTTTTCCCAGGCATGTACAGAAGTTACCCACAATTCATCGGGTATGACTAAAATACGCAACGGACATTTTTGGAACAACAGAGTAAACGGGGGTAAAAAATTCTATTGATTTTTTTCTCAACACTGTAACCTATCATGTTTATATAACTTGAGTATAACGAAGAAAAACTGTATAAAAGATAATCAAGGTAGCAATTTCGTTGTCTTGAAAAATCAAACGCCAGCGAAGCGGACATTTTCTAGACAAAACGGAAAGATATAATATACATGTACAATTATTTTCATTGACATTTCAGTTTCAATTTCAATATTCTAAGGCAAACATAATGCATCGGTAATATTTATACTATAACGAGCACAGTGTAATCACACTAATAAATGTATTTAACGCTATCTATTTAAATCAAATACAGTTAATGACATGTCTCATTTGATTTGATTGTTTTGGAATGAAGTGGGGGTTACGTAACACAAAACTGTGTAGGTCATTTTGGCGACTCTTCAGTTTTACTGGTGGAGTAAGAACTCATGTGCGCCCTTTTCAAAATTGTTTCTGGCACAAACGGGCATCTGTGTATGTAATGAGTGACGTTTCGTAGGCTATCTTGATAGGATCGTACATACACGTTCCACACACAATTACATCTTATTCATACCATAGGCCAAATTGAATGCACGTTCCCTGTTGTAAACAATATGAAACCCCAGAAAAAAACCTATGAACCAGCTTCTGAATGTGGCATTTCTATCGTTATTCCACAAAAAGCACCCCCCCCCCCCAAAAAAAAAAAGGAATGAGTACATCAATGGACATGCTCTGGAGTGTTGGGAACTTTTACCTGCACTCCAGTTACGCACTGTGCATGTATATGAATTCGATTTAACTCTGACACGTTTTCAACAGAAATGTCTTCAAACTATGATACAATAAATGTTTATGATTCTATTAGAAACTTGTTTAGAATTTGATAATTTTTCGGTGAAAACGATATAGTTTTTTTGTACTACATATAAGATCAAAGTGCTGAAGGCACTGAAGACAAAACCTGATAAACTAACACATTTTCACTCCAGTTTCACAGGTAAATAAATTTTATATGTCGCGGTTTACATTTTGATATCAGCTAACCTTTGCTTTTTGAGACTTTGTTCTTGAAAATAATCTAAACGAGTAAAATAAACCCTCTTTTATGGGCAAATAATTTTATAAGTGGCATCCCAGATTTCTCTTTCATAAATTGGCTTTAGCAAATTGTTTTCTATTCAAATATTAAGAACATTCTGTCAGTGACGTGTCTTCTACTTGAAATCTTCCTTGTGTGTATTTTTCGGTAACATGTTAAAAATGACAGTCTGTTCGTATCTTTCGGTAACAGGAAGAAAATGACAGTCTGTTCATTTGATCATGACTGTGAAAAATCATGTTTTGTGAACCAATTTTTCCTGCCGATAAAGATTTTGCAAGCAATCTTGTGGTTTATGTTCTAGTGCTTACACTTAGTATTTAATTCCAAAGAACATTTCTTAGGAGACCTTTAACGTTTGATTACGGTATAATCACTATAACCGAAATACTTACTGTGAAATTTTTCGTTCATGGGTTTAAAATACTTTAGTAGCTCTATAAATTTTCAAAACGATATCCAGTATTTCCGAAACAATTTACAAAAGCTTTTAATACACAATCTTATAAATCTTAAAGTATTACGAGAACAACCCACCTAATCTCCAGAACATACATACGAAAAACAAGATAAATCAAAAGGCTGTAAGCTCTGTGGTATTTTCTGATCTTTGCAATCTAAATCGCACTGTATAACTGTATTATTTTCCTGTATAAGTTTATATTTATGTACTATAATTCTTCTTGCTTGGTACCAGAGTTTGATACATATGGAATTTTGCATGACTAGAGTTGCATCAAAAAATCATTTATGTTCATTTTTATGACAGCCACACTTTACCCTTGCATATCGTGGCTATTTCCTTAACAAAGAAACTTTATAAAAAATAATTGCCTTGAATTTTATTTGAACCCCAGACACACTAAACGAGCGCGTTACCCTCGCACCACGGAGAAGATATAGGAACAATGCCTGAATAAAATCAAGTAATACTAAATTTTAGATTTTTCATTGCATTTCGGGTTTGTAATCCTTATTAATTTTGAGGTTTTTTGTTCAAGATAAACCTGTTGTTTAACATTGATGTAAATAATTTAACAAAAATCTTCTCGCCAAAACAGTCCGACATGTATATATTCCACTACTCGACAGTCAGATTTATTTGTGAAATACGCTCTCGACATCGCTTAAAATAGCATTTTCATTGATTAAAATGATATTCATCCGCGTAATTTGTGAATGTGCATTCATTGACAATTCTATAACCCAAAGCTACTTTTTAAACTTTGAATGCGTTGTAATTTGTTGGATTCTTATAACAAAATGAAAATATTTCTTTCTTTTAAATCGCTAGTTTTCAGCTGTTTTAAGACATGCTTGTTGTTAGGGATGTCGTGAAACCGCTGTGTCAGAGATTGACTGTTAGCTTTGTATTTCCTGGTCTTCGATCAGAAATACAAAAAGGAATGATAACATTCAATGAATGCAACACCCACACGACCAAGCAACACAGGACCACAGCTAAATTATCAATGAAAAAATTAATTTCAGGCTTTCAAGTGGTAAATAAAGAGACTAAACAAAAAATGAGAAACAGGAAGAAAGAAGAGACAAAAGTAGAGAAAAGTAAAGGTTTTAGTGCTATAAAGGAAGAAAAGCAGGGTTCTCTTCCTAACTTATTTTATGCAATGAAATGCATCCGATCAATATTTAACCATTGCAGTTTTTGAAACCAGTCACTCGTGTTTTCCAAAATAGTCGGGAAATGAACCTGACCTTTTTTATCAAAATATTTACAAAACTATTAACAATGAGTATGCCATGATAAACAGGCTATAAGGAGTAAAACAATGGTTAAGATATGCATTGCCCTTTCCCAGGTTTGTATACCGTCTAGGAGTTCGAAGTATTATAAAACATAGTTTAAGTAATGGTTGTTGTTTGAGGTGAGGTTAATAATATCTTACTGAATTCTTAAAGTTACCTTTACTTACCTGCCCTTCACATTGTCTTGCAAGTATCATGATTTTGTTTGTTTCTTTTAATTTGAAAGAATGTTAGGGTTTAAAGAACAACAACTATATAATCAGTTTTAAGTTTATTTCACTAGTCACGGCAATAACCCTGCTGTGGAAGCTTGACTGTGTCGGGGGCTGCGTCCTGTGAACGTTGCCGTCGCCTTGTTTGTCTTTATTCCAGTTTTCCTTTTTTTACTATTATAACGCTCTACATTTCTTTTCCACCGGGAAGCTTCAATATATTGGTAACATTATAGCACAGCTCAATTGACCCATCACTAGAACAAAGGCCTTCCAATAAATAAGAAATCTATCTATCAGGGTATCTGCTAAATCAATAATGATAATAATAATAATATTAATAGAGCCAGATTGTAACTCTTTTCCGACCTTCTTGATAATGTTTACCATGTGCATGAAACAGGTATCAATTACCTATAGTTTTGAATGTCTAGATCAAAACGTAGTAAACTTCTCATCAACAAAGTTTACATCCAATCCGGATAAATATGCAAGTATGTATGTAAAATGATAAGTATTAAATTTCAGATCTCTCTAGCAAAGGAGATCGATTTTTTCTTATAGAATTTTAATTATATGCACTAGACATACATTAGAAATATAAACTTATAAAGTTGAAGCCTAAATGTCCTATAATGAGGCCGTATTCATTCTCTATTTAGCCAGTGCTTTCAGTGCTTTGATCAGAGTTAAACAGAAATCTCTAGAATAACATTCTGAGTGTGCGTGTGATTTTTTATGCTTACAATACTCAAGTTCATGTTCGTTGTATAAAAGGTATTACGAAGTTTTTTTTTCCAGAACGAGTATCAGATAAACCAAAGTGACCTTTGAAATAGGACCCATTACACTGATTGACAAAGTAAATGTTCTTAGCCTAGATATCATGATATTTTAACCATTACAAAGTTAATACACAATATCTAAGAATTACACGAAAGCTCTCAAATTAACATAGAATATTTGTAAAATTTGTGTATGTCAGTTTCCAACTCCGTACGTTTAGCTAAATTCATCATTGTAATGGAGAAAAAAACATGATTACAACAATGCAATGCTTTAAATATATTTGAAATTGCTTTTGAAAGATTTTTCTCACAAGAACATATGTGAACAACAAGAAATTTAACAAACAAACCCATAATTTGCTTTTAAATTTATGGATTGTTGGTATATTCCACTTTCGCACTTTCGTTGCTGTCGATACACAAAAAATTCTCCGCTTCGCTTTTTAGTCATCCCGAGAATCATCACGTGACCGTTGTTTTTATTCAGATTTGCAAACTGAAAGGTGTTTAAACGCTTTTCCCACAAAATTGGAGAAAATGTGTATTTCAAACGATTTGCCAATCCAAAGAACACATATCAATGTATCACTGATTCTGTTTCAATGTCCCTAACACGCAGGTAACAAAAAATTATCGGTT
Source organism: Ruditapes philippinarum (assembly GCF_026571515.1). NCBI lineage: Eukaryota > Metazoa > Mollusca > Bivalvia > Venerida > Veneridae > Ruditapes > Ruditapes philippinarum. Next base: position 17,897 of record NW_026865472.1, on the reverse strand, counting down.
TGTGAAATTTTACTTTTTTTTGTGACATTCGGCCGTACCTCAGTGGAGTACCTTTAATATATTGAGAGATGTGATTTGAAGTAACCAGATAAGATGGAAAATAACCGCCAATTATCTGTTTAATTAAAACATATATGTGATAAGAAATGATTTACATTACCCTTATGATCTCGATTTGTTGATTACAGACATCTTTTGAAAATAGTCACTAATATGGCATATGGCATATACAAGTAAACATTAATTAAATTAGTATCAGAAAGCTTGCTCACGTGGTGTATAATATTATAACGTAAATCTTCTGAAAAGGGAACAAAAAAAAAAAAAAAAAAAAAAAAAAAAACAACAACAACAATTAAATAGTTTTATAATATACAGAGTCAGGTTTAAACTATTTAAGATTCAGGGAGTGATTTCTGTCCTTAATATTTCAAGATTATTCAATACGTGTATAATAAATTTCAAGTTTATGAGACGGACACTCTTGTAGCAAATATTACTGATGTAATGAAGGACAATAATTTGCGGATTTATATACGAATTTAAAGGCTTTAAAAAGACTAGACAAAACTACATATATCAGTTATTAACAGTTACGTTTTCCACATTTAATTATTATAATAACAGACATAAAGATGGATAGTTTTATAAACTGAAATGTTCAATAAAACTTAAATTTTAATCTAGGGTAGTGTCATAAAATATATCCAGACGTTGATATTATTCGAAACCAAAATATTATATTTTAATCATATTGCAAGAGTAATTGAATCTTGAATAAATCTTTTTTACTTAATATATTATGTCTAAACACGACACTCACTTTCATGAGGTTTTTCAACAAAACATCACAGAAAAGCAGTGCTTATCTTAGCACGAAATGTGGTTTTTACATTTTACAAGCGAAAACATGGCAAGTTATGAAACAGGATAATAATAATAATAATAATATAATAATAATTAATAATAATCAGGAAATTAAATATGTGTACACAGTAATAATTGTTTTTAAATTAGCAGATAGCAGACAGTGTATATCCTTATTGTTTTATCTTCTCCATACTACGGAAATAATCAATGGAAATTCGATAACTAATTAGACAACGATAATAACTATGTAAATTAAAAAATATTTTAGAAAAATTATAAAAAAAGCATTCGGTTCCCGACCGATTGATTACAGTACAGTTTTTCCAGTCTTCGAGTAAGACCATTTTGTGCCATTATTGTAAATGTTTATCAAATACCATTCTGATATATTTTGCTGCTTGTTCAGTGCAAATTGCAAATTTTCCGTAAGCAATTTTGTGATTTTCCGTCAATATACACTATGCTGAAAGTACACTAAAGTCGAATAATTTGTCTGCTTTCCGATTTATTTTGGCAATTACAAACTGTAATGTGTCCTGAAGGTAATACATCATTAAACCTTTAAATACGACTGCATTGCTTTTACGCCAAGTCATTTTCAAAAGATTATATTAAGAAATAAATGGGTTTTTTTATTGTAATAAAAACTTGTAATTTATATGCTTTCTGTCTAGACAAGTCTATTTTAACAAACAATGTGTTAATATTACAATCAACAGTTTTGTGATTTAAAATTATTATCAAATTCTTAAAAAGGAGAGATAATTTTATATCACCAAAATAACAAATTTAAATTACATGAAAATTGAAAACTCGAATTATGTATGTTCATGAAGGATACTAGAAAAGTACAGCATCCATCGCGTCTCTAGTACAAGCTTGCCAGTATCCAATCCTCAACCCATGCTTGAGTCAAAAGACCCAAATAACCAGAAAAATTAAGATAACACTGAAATGATGTGTGAATCAACATTATTACACCTGCCACTCGGCTCTTGACAGTTGCTGTTGTGAAAGAAAAAAATATTTGCAGTACCAAAGTACGAGTATATAATACAATATGTCCAACGTTAAACAAATTGAATACGTTTGTAGAATTCGTGCTATATTCTTGGAAAACTAAATTGCTTACCATATGAATCATTCATGAAGTTGTTAATAGGTAAGCTAAGCAATTCATTTTTTCTTCGTAATTCAAAAATATACGATATCTTATATGTGAATTGTACATATATATCAAGCTTTATAATAATCAAGAAAGATTATATGTTCCATAATACATGATTTTGAACATGGTTGTATTCCATTCTGATAAGGCCAATGAAATTTAAAGTACATTAATTTCAACATGTTAACAACTGTGGTTGTCATTCTATTTTCATTGTGTAATCTGTATTATTTCTTTAACAATTAAATTCATTTAGGTACATTGAATGCTAATACATGTACGTGTATAAAAATCGCAATAAGAAATAAACACGAATATTTACATTGCTTTAATTAACTTACGCAGTGCAGCATGAATATAACAAACATTTTTATAGTTACAAATGTAACGATACCATTTGTTTTATTGTAGCAATAACCTTAACACAAGAAACTGCGTGAGGAAACAAACATAAAACAGTCATTAGATATAAGATCCAATCAGTTTACAAAATATCTGAGGGCAAACAAAAATACTCTATCTCAACGGAAAACTTGATTGCAATATGCAATATAATAAGCATGGAGTCACAAATGATCTCAGAATTTTGTTTATTTCTGTAATTATATCTCATTAGGTTATAGTTGATCTAAATAACTTCTTAAAAAATAAATTATGAACTTTGTTCACGCACAGTAATGCTTTTATTTGTACTTTTATGAGCAATTTAGGCATAAATGCTTTGTGAAAACTAAAGTTATGTTAGTTGGGATCACTTGCAATTATAAACAACTGGAACTTATCAAAGAACTTGTGTTTTTTCTTCAGAAACTTATTTTACGCCAATAACAGCACAAGTTATTCAAATTTTTTCGGCGGTCTTTCCACGAAACAAAGCAGTTATTGTCAATTACTCTGCAAGTAACCACATAGTAATCTGAATCAGCAGTGAGGGATAAATGAACAACAGACCCGATGTCAAAGATCTTTTTTAACAGAGAAATTTGGCATCTCCTGTGCTCTTCCTATTGAGATGAGCGGGCGTTCTTGTCAGTGTTGACACAGGTTGAAATGCTTAATGGAAAGAAAAAAATACTCCACAACACATATATCGTATTGAAAGAAAAAAATAACAACAACATTATTATGTCAGCATATCTTTTTTTGTCGATTATCAGGATAATTTCTTCGTTTTTACAATTTAAAATGATATTCGATTTAATATATGTTTTTGTTTAAATGTATTTCCGGTTTCCCATTTTAAAGGTTATATGAGGAAATCAATGATTTTCAAAAACTTCAAATGAACAACTAGTTTAAGATCTGCTACAGAGTGCTATAAAAAGTAAAAATAATTATGTTAAACTAAAGGTCTTCCGCATGTGTAATAGTTACAATTTGAAGGTTTTTTCTGGAATGCAAACATCAGAGCAAATGTTAACGACGGAGAGCGCCGAACAAAAATAAAGTATTACCCACATTATACAACTATACATATGCATAATACTCGTAGTGTTATATCAACAAAATACCAATACATTAAGTTTATGCAAAACGCGGTAAACAATTTATTTTAAAGAGATTTTACAGTTTACAAATTAAAATAATTTATAACATTATACTTGTACTTAATTTTAAAAAAAAGTTGACATTTGGGTGTATCTGCTATCCCCTAATCCCCAAAAAACAACATATATCTCAGATTGAGCTGCGGAGGATAACTTTTAATCTCGGCGACATACCACACAAAAATGTGCATACCCTGTAACAAACTAATGTGATACTGCTATATGTCTTATCTGGGAAATGAAAATGACAAAGAACATCATCTAATTGTGTCTGTGCACACTATCCACAGAGTGATGCATAAATTCCAAAATAAAATTTAAAATCATATGACTGTAATGAAAGCCTCGTACAAAATGATTCGTTGGTACATTCATTGGTATAATTTCAGTCAGATAATCATGAAAACATACATAGGATGCTAGGTGACAAAAACAAAATCGGTGATCAGCAGGGGTTGTTAAGGTATCAGAAAGCATGGGTTCGAGCCTTAATCGGTCAAGACCATGTTTCCTCATATGACGCCTGTTCTGATTTGTCCTAGGAAGCGGATTTGAAAGCGATTACAGTAAGTAAGATGAATGTACTTATTTGGCAATCGAGCTTAAACAGATATGTGTTGACAAATAGATAAATGAAATCTAATTCTTTATTATACTTAATTTGCCGTGGAACTTATTTAGCGCAAATTACTTGACATTTCGGCAATAGTTTTGATATGCGTTTTCATGATTGTATCATACGGACAAATAACTGCAATTGTTCAATAGAATCTGATGTTTTAAAAATGAATGTGTGCCATGATATTTATCATTAATCGTAATGCTAAATTAACAAATTGTCAATGTTTCATGCTATCGTATTTATCTTGTATCAATCATTATTATAGGCGATTAATGCTTAAATCAAACTGACTGATTGCTTATTGGTTTGGAAGTAATAAAAGCACAAGCGAGAAGCGGAGAGAAATGAGGTTTTATGATGCTAAATTATAATGTTATCTAGAAACAATAGCTGATGTACTGTTTTCCATAACTGAAGTAAACAAAATATTTCATTATCTAATGCGTAAATATTGTTCGAAGAAGTTTCCTAATTATTCATTTAACCTGTATTTTATTGTTCTTTTATTTGTTCGCACATCTGCAGATTGATTTAACTTAAGGTGCACGTACATGTTTAAGATATGAAAACGTAATAAAATCTTAAGAAACGTCGGAAAAGTCGTTTTTATTATAATAGTTATATATAAAACACACTATATTTCGGCAAAATTGACATAAGGCAAACTTCAAACCGACATTTATTTCTTATTTTATTCAGTTACAAGACCACAAGTAATAGGTTGTCTAATAAAACAAAACAGTACACCAGTAATGAAAGCTGGGTTTGAATCATTTATGTTACTCTAGTGTTCTTTATGTCTATATTTATTTCTTGTATATTAAAGTTTTATCTTTTTTTAAACTTGTAACAAATCTCTATGATTTAGTTAGTCCTTTTAAAGTTTCCAGGAAAAGGGGTGATGTTGGTGTATTTCTTTTACTCTATTTACTTATAAGGGAAAAGTGTGCTTACAAATTATTTAAAGTTCAGTATATCACGTTCATGACAATGGTATTGTCAGCGTTATGGAGCTGTTTGTATCACTGCTGCCTGAGATGACTTGATGGAATGAAAATTAGCCTGTCTAATAAAAACTTCCTAGAAACCTTTAGTTTGTCAGGTACTTAGTATTAGAACTTTTATTTCAGTTTCAAGATACTTTAGAACAAATATCGGTTAAATATTTTACCTTACATTTTTCATTTATATTTAATTTTATAGAACAGAACACGCAAATGTAAAAAATATGTTTGTTTGATTGTGGCAATTGCTCAAGAGTGCAAAATTGATTTCTTTTTTAGTAAGTTAAGCAAAACAACTCATGTGACGCATACTCGTATCAAGTTTAAAATAACATAAGGATAGTACGTAACTTTAATATGCAGGGTCGGTAGTTCTACAAAAAAGATCCGCTCGTGTCTAAAATATCTAAAATAATGCACGGAGATCTTTCCTAATAGTTCACTAATTAAGCTTAAAAGTCGCTACATGACTTTTCTAAATGGTCGGAGTGACATAAAACTCAACGAAAAACATTTATCTGTATCATGATGGGGATGCGTTCGTTAAATACCGCCCTTCCTTGGTGATCTTGTTTTTCTTATTCTATCATGAATCAATAGTTATGAAAGTTGTCATATCGAACATAACCGAGGTTTCACCAGTCCAGTTAAAACATGTCTTATCAGTTCATATGTTGATTTACATAATATAAAAATATTTATAAAACTCTGTCTTATTTATTTGTACATAGATGTTGTAACGTATGCAGTTTTATCTATTCTTAGAAACCGAACTTTTTCTGTAAAACGGACAATATCTTAGTGTACATATTTCACACATGCTCATATACAATGCGCAAGCAAAGTTTGAGTATATCATAGTAATAAAAACAGAAAAAGAGAACATTAACTATTTTATTCAACATTTATTTCTACTTTAATCAACTTACAAGACAATTAAAAATAATCAATCTTATTACAGAAAGACATAGGCAATAAATGTCTATTACATCATTGATCACTACTGCACTTAAAAATACTGGGTTAAGGCCATTTATGTTGCTTCAATTTTATATCGTCATGAACCTGGTGCGAATACAAATTTCATTGTTATTATAAAATGATTTAATGCGTTTAAAAATCCTAATCGACAGCTGATCGAACATCTATGTGACTATTCTTAAAATAAAGGAAGGACGCTGGTTTACAATCAAGGGGTCGTTTGTGCGATCTCGAAGAGACAAAATATACAGCGCAATACGAACACATTTCTTAACAGTTATAAATCAAAGCAATATGACATTTCATTTGATGGGAATATGATATAAATTTCACGTGTAACCCAGAATATGTTATGTTATTTTAAGCGTGATTATCTCAGTCTATATATACGATAGTTCTTTATTTTTAATAACTATCATTAGCTTGTAAAGAGTGGTAGAGATAAACAAGTCGCCAAGTACAAATTATTACAAGCCATCCAATTAAATGAAACACATTCGTAGTCATATAAAAGTGTTTTCAGGAACCTGGCATTTCTGTTGATCAAATAATTAAGGACGTTATGTTTTTCTTATTATTCAGGCAAGTTAACAACATTCTAAGAATCGTCAGATGAACAAGAAAAAGTTGTGTGAGAAAGTACAAGGATCTTTGATGTGTTTTTGAACTCAATGACCTTTCACAACGTTCAATAGAAAAACCATGTAGCTCTTTTTAGTTTTTTTCCAACATTTCATATTTTTACATTTTATTATTTTTTTATGCCTCCTGTCGAAATCAATTGGTTATATTGTGTTGCAAATATCGGTCTGTCAGTATGTCGGTTGGACGATATATCACTTCATTTCGAAAATAGACTAAAGAACTACTTAACCCACAGCCTTCAATCTGCATACAATGATCACCTTCATTAATGATAAAATATGAGAAAAATAAAGAATCACTAAAGAACGCACAAAACGACAAAACTGAAAATGTTGCAGGCTTGGTTTTAATTGAGCCGGAACATGTACGGTAATAGAAAGTCCAATTTCACGTCCACGCCACCTTGCACCGAATACCCCTATTGTTTTTGTGCGATGATGCTTGAAGCACCGGCTGAAGTAGAATTGTAAACATCCGCAGATATCTTCATGTGGAACTTAAATGTTACAATTTCGTGCCATTCCAGTGAAAGCGGCGTACAGTTTCCAAGTAAGAGAATGCTTGTGCCCTAAACGAGAAAACTAAATAAAATGGAATAATTTTGAAAGGGTATCGGTGTTTATAAATCTGCATATTACATATAAGATGTCAAAAAAAAACAAATTCAAAAAGCAGGCCACATATTCAAAGGGTTATTGAACAATATTTAAATAAGGAATACTTGAACCACCAAACAGTTTATGAAAATAGTATTTAGCTCTATTTTCTCTTATAAAAAAAACAAGAATAAAGATCAACAAGACAAAGGCAACGTTCACAGGACGCAGCCCCCAAAAGCCGCTGCTCTCATGAAAATGTATATTTGGCAATAAATAAAATAATGTTAACAAGATCAACAACTTGAAGGAAATTTGGTGTTAAACGAACGCAACCCTCACACGACCCAGCAACAAGTACCAGCGGCCAGGTGCCCAGGAGGTAAGTAAACTCTCATGCTGCTTCACTGCTGGTATGTGTATTTCTTTCCTTCCCCTTTTGTTTTTTGTTGTGGGTTGGTCGTACCGACACATAAATGTTGAACTTGTACCTCTAAACAATAGCACTGTATAGTTATAACCTATTCGTTATAAAAGAGAAAGAGATTGACAATTATAATTATCTTACTTATTGAGCAGTTTGCTTATTTTTATATTTTACGTCAATTTGAACACGTTTATTGGTCATATTTTTGCGTTCATGACAACTAACAAGACATCCTTGATAACGTACCAGTAATACCAATGTTGCCGCAATTGACCGACTACTTACCGTGCTTTTGATAACGCAAAAGACCATTAAACCGATTGAGACCAACAGAAAATTACGACTTGCCCGATGATTGAACCTGCAACTCTCAAATGGCAAATACAATGAATAAAGTTTTTGAGCTATGGGAGCAAAGATACTATATTGTTTGTGTGTATAAACTACCCTAAGTCTACATGGGTACTTCACACTTTGTGGTTCATAACAAAACCATGATTGCAGTATTTAGTGTTCCAACTTTAATTCTTATGCATTGTCTTCATAAAACTGTTTGAATAAACCGTTTATGTATAACACACATATTTGTATGCGTTGATAAGATAAATAACGTATTATACACGAAATAGTTACAACATCAAGAAAACAACAAAAGCTTGCAGTAACAATTATGATCCTTTACAATTAAGTGATCTACAATATTTGAAATTTCAAATACGTCATACAAAGATATTAAAACAATTAAGAAAACATAAATGCTGAATTAATCTAAAGAAGTATGAAACATGAGAAGCATTTTCTGTTACGTAATTTCTTGTTTTGATATCATTTCACTTAATTAAACATCAATGCGAGTTTGGAATGATAAGAAATATACAGTTCATTGCAAATCCTCAGACTCATTGAATATAAATTTTGATATTTATATTAAAATTGGTATAAAATTCGGAAAATATATATTTATGTCTGCAATTACTCAATAAAATTTACCCGTGCATGAAACAAAGTCTGAGATATGGTTTAGTAACCTAAATCTAAATTACAAAGTAAGTAAACTTCTTATTCTGTACATTTATATATCAATCGAATAGAATGTACGTAGTCAAAATATTATGTGTGTTTAAGTGCTTTAGAAAGCAAAGCCTTTGAATTGTGTATCAATTCGTAAAAATGTTCGCTTAAAATTTTTATTCATATAATAATAGCACATTATTTCCGTCCTTTTATTATACGTTACAGTTTCAAGAACGTTCTGATGCATACAACTTTTATAAATATATTATAACAGGCACGTGGCATACACAAGTAATCTAATAACAATTATCAGGGAAGGAAATTAAATATAATTAAATGAACAAAGAAATTTCATAAAGATAAACTCAGAAATCCTCCCGCCGGCTTAATAGTAGGAGCTTTATATTTGTAATTCAGCGGTTCCAGTTCGATGGTTAAAAAAAATAGTGAAAAACAGAATCCCTTATAAAGGCCCAACGCGGCAAAATTGTAAAATGTTGCAGGCTCGGTTTGATTGAGCCTGTTCATCGACGGTACTGGAAAGTGCATGTTACCGTCCATAAACGAAATCGTAAATTATATATTAACCCAAATTAAGAGTTCCATGCTGTAAATATCAGTTTGAGATAAAATTATAAAATAAGCCAATCTTTTGTCGCATTGAACATTCATTTCAATTTTGGGCAATATACCTGACACAAAAACAGATATGTTTGAATATAATGAAACAAATAACAGAGATGTTAGAGTGACATACGATAAGTATACTTTACCAAAAGCACTCATGTATAATGTTATATCGAAATTCACGTACAAATATAAACAAATGATGAAGTATTTTCAAAATTATTTGGCTCTTACAAGAACTTAAGGGGGCACAAAAATGAAAAGCATTTACATGGTAGGAAATCGCGTGATTTTTACGGTAACGCGTACTGACAATATGGCGCCCTTGACACCTCGCCTCAAATGTGTTTTGCAGGTAATTCTTTATAATATCCCTTATACTTACATACAGGACCTGCTGCAGCCAACGCGGAATAAAGGATTGTTGTCGCTTATACCTTATTGTCCACCCCTGTGCTTAAAATTTTTACAAGCACTCAAATATTCAACCAGAATTTTAAATGTGGACAATTATTTTGCGGGTAACTTTCACGCAGAACTTGTGTTTTTAAAAAATTGATGAAACAATGTCGAGTTAGCAAAGGTAAAAGGATCATAGAATTTCTTTATTTGAAAATGCGAATATTAAGCATGTTGAATGTTGACTGGTCATTTTCTTTTCCTGTAAAAGAAAGAAAAATGAGAAAAACGATTTGCTTAACGGACACCGTTCTTGTTTTTTTTATAACTATCACACACTATTTTATGTACAAGCAATATCTTTGCAAGCTATAGCCTAGATATTGATTTGACAAAAATCATTATTTTATGCATTTCGCATAAAACTTACATACAATTTCGAATAATTTTATAAATACCGCCAAAGAGTTTTAGATATTGTATCTTTTTGATCACTCAACCATTTCGGGGAGCATGAAATATTGTTTAAAAAATTCCAAAAGTAATAAAATCAAAAAACATAATTATTATATCGAGAATCTTAAATTGTTTGCGTTGGCACAATTGAGCTGGTTTTATTGCTGCATTATGAAGAGTTCGTACATGATTCTGAACAAAATACACTGGTTTTGTTTTTAAGGTTATTACGCAATCACAGTGTCCCGTCGGTAGACATTGTTGATTATCCGGAGTTCATACGTCTCACTATGGGGGATCGTTTGCACCAAAAATTTCATGCCATAAATCTTGCTTCTGCATCTTCCTTCAAGAAGCTTAAAATATTTACTGTACAGTAATCTTTGCAGACACTACATAATATTATACTAATAATCTAACAAAAAAGTCTGGTGCGGCAACGTAAATTACATAACATAATAAACTGTGTGTCTCACATAGTACACATACATTACTTTAACGTTTTGTCTATACAAACTTACGGAATGGGCGAACAAAATCCTCCTCAGAATATTTCCATGCTAACACATCAACAGTTACAACTTTCTAACAGATATATGGGAATTGTGTTTCATTTACTTATAAACTTTATAATAACTTATTAAATTTCTAAAATAATAGGCAATCAGATGAAGGCCAATGTTTTTTTCATTACCTTATTAACTTTATAATGATTTATTTAATTTCTAAAATAATACGCCGCTATTACCTAAATTAATCTTTACAACAATTCCAACTAGACATTTGTGTTTTTTAGAATAACGAGATTACTTGTGCTTTTATTTGAACATGGCATTAAATGCAAAATGTATGGTGTAAGCAATGGTGTGAACATCAATTACACATTTGAACAAACACTGTCCTTGACCAATAGTCGCAAATTCAATAGCTTTGTGCCGATTGCCCATCAAAATTTGAAATATATAGTCGGCAGGACTTTTTTGGAAGTGAAACTCTATGTGGTGTTTTGAATGCACTAGACTTACAACCCATTAAACGTTCCCTCTATGTTTAATCATATTTTACACGTTATCAATGCATTGAACTTGCAATTACTTATGTTTTTAATGGGTGGTGACAAATCAATTGGATATAGTATTAAAGAAAACATGACACTGTTCATTGCTTTATTAATTTTTATTTACTGCACTGTTATACATCATTATTTATGTGTAGACATAATCATAACATATGAGCAAAACCTAATACAGAATACATTTATATTATTGTGTCTCATTCAAGGCAATGTGTACCGTTGTTGTTTTTGTTGTGATATTAACTACATGAACTGTCAAAATAAGAGCCGATGAATACTATGAAACTTTTATTAAACAAATATTTTAAAAGCAAACGTTTTAAATATTGAAAACCGAATACTTGTAATTAACAATTCAATGTGGCCATACCACGTGACCTTTCGGGTACGGAGCACACCGATTGTTTTACCTGATTCAGGTAGGTTTTTATTAATAACTTATTTTATTACAACCGATTTTGATCAGATAAGGCACAGAGTAACCGTAATTATATTGGCTACCCACGTTAAATTCTGAAAACCCCTCAATGGTTTTTGAGAACATCGAATACAGTTTTCTTTTCATAGCCTGGGCCGAGGGGAACGGTTCACACTCATTTGTCATAAGAAGCGATTTCTAGCAAGTTATATGTTTTTTGTCACTATTTCATAGAAAAATACATGTTAGAGCTGATAGATTTACTAGGTCCAATGTATCGAGTGAATGCAGTGATGTTTTAGCATATTTTCATAAACTTATGTTGAAATGGTACGGAATACACTGTTATTTCAAAAGATACGGTACACACACAATTTCTGTCTTTGAAATAATTCTTAAATAAAATATATAAAAAATTTAATTTAAAATATAATGTGAGTGATTTTTTTTCATAGTTATACATTTCATTTATTTAAATAAGAACCCTGGGACCTGTTTTGCAATGTATCATTATGCTTACTTTAAATGTTAACATGTATGTGTGCATTTATTTCAAGAGATCACGCCTCCATATAATTGTCCTATTTAAAATCTCCTAGAGTATGTTAACAACCTCGATCTTCACAGGCTCATGTAGTTGTGTTTCAAACAATTGTTTTTTTTAGAAAAAAAATGTTGTTATAATGCTGTGTTTATTGTTGTTGTTGTCGTTTATTTTTGGGTTTTTTTTCTTTTAGTTTTAGCCTTGCGAAAAAATAAAACAAGGTCATAACCTAAATCGCTGAAAAGTATCATTACTTGATAACAATACTTTATTTATATGAATTTATATTTTTGTTATATAAGTCACTATGTACAATTTTGCAATATATTGGTCATGTTTAATTAAATCAAAGCACAGAAGGCGCTGAATTTGTTTAGTTTAAACATATTTTATTCATAATCATACACAGTACATAATATACAATCATTCAATATATGCAATGATGAAATGGATTAGAACGAAAGATATAAAATCTTATACAGTTCTTCTCCGAAATTTGAATTTGTTTGGGTCTCAGAATGTCAGAAAGGTGAAGGTTGTGTGATTATAAATCAATTTGTTTTTGTATAGTGCCACCAATGTTGTTTCCAGTGTTATAACTGTAGTAAATTGCCTATAAGGCTAATTGCAACATTGATATTTAATTCAATGTTTATCTGGCTTAAACAATAAAAAAATATAAAAGTAACAACAAAAAATATGAGTTGCCTTATCTCGGATTTGAACTCAGGGCATCTCTCTTCCTAAACGAGCGTGTAATCCCTCGACCATGGGGAAGTTATAAGATAACAGCCTGAAGAAAACTAAAGTATTCATATATTACATACCAAAAACTTTAAAAACAAATAATACAGTTTTTTAACATAAGTCAATATACTCCAAATCAAATTCATGCATCGAATCGGTGCCAAATGTAACGAGACAAGGGCATTTAAAAGATGGCATGCTTCAGCAATAAATGTAAATATTTATCATAACATATCGACATTTATTGTTGTTCTTAATATTATGCGACGTTTTTTCTGATAAAACAAGTCAAATGACGACTTATTCGATTTTATACGATAGAGAACAAGTATCGTAGTGAAAAGAATATGAATGAATAATGTATATATAAGAGTATTATACTTGATGTACTTTTGGAATATATTGGTTTTTATTGTGAGTTTCAATATAACTACTATTTTCTTTAAACATTTTCAAGAAAAGATGTTGTGTCTTAAAAATGATAACATCTTGACGTCTGAAATTGAACAACATTATGTAAGAAAATAATTCATTTTGGATTAAAAGCTTCGTATTGACCATATATATTAATATAATTGGAGATCTTGAAGCCCTTAAGTCAAATTTAAAATACGTATTACTGTAAAGCGTCTGTTTCCTCAAGCATTGCTATAAGATGTGACCTAACATAATAAACAGTCCCTTAATTTGTAACTAATTCGTTGTCAATTTTTTGGAGAAAATAAAAAAAAAATTGCTATTTATTCTGATACTTTCATCTAAGTATCATATAACTAATGCAATTACACTTCCATTCCGCTATGCCCCAGCGGAATCTTTGGTTGTATTTACCGCTGTCAGAGTAAAGAGGAGACAGACAAAAAAGCAAACAATTTCCTAAAACATATTTAGTCTTTATATATAACCTTTTTCTCATTCGAATAAGAAAACTCATATATGAATTCAGATAATTGGATATATTTGTAAATTACACGAACAGAAAGGGTATAAAGCGACTGAATGATTTTCAATCACGTCTTTAAATCCGAATCTGATTTTTTGCTATAGTTATCGATCCAAAAGTGAAAAAGGGAACTCTAATTTATTTCTAAGTATATCAAATATGCTAATAAGAGGGAAACGTTTCCAAACTGAAGTTCTTTTTAAAAATGATTATTATTTATCAGACAATCAATCATATAAATAGCATTATTGTATTATGTCAAGAAATCAGGACTTCACGATAAGGTATATAATTCAGGACTCCACAACAATTTTCACCCTTGATATGAAGTGTGGTCTAGTTTTAGGTGTTCTTATATTTATTTGATACATCTTACCACACCCACACCTATTAGAGTCTGGAAAATGTTTTTACCCAAGATTTGAGCCTTACTACGAAGAAAGCTCAAGGTCGGCAAAACTTGGTTTACTGCCGTGAACTGTTTATCGGTAGCTGTGGGTAGGGCTACTGTCCATGTACCCTAGAACCGGTTATACAATGGTTCTTACAAATTGTAAAAGGCATGAAAATCAATCAATTTAAAAAAAAAACCCTCTTTTTATTTGGCATGTCATACTGGTATTGATTGAAAAGTGTAACTAAAGGTAATTATATTTCGAAATGTTTACAATTTAAAAGACAAACTGATTTGATGTTTAAAGTGAAAAGGATATATAGAGTATGTAATTAAGTATCGATACATTTTCTGTCTGAAGAAGGTAAACATAAAACTGCTGTATCATGTTTCAAATTGGATGAATGTTTAAAATAGTGTGTGTTTTTTGTATGTTTTAATATCAATATAATAGAGAGCAATTGTGATTATTTTGACAAACGGGGAATGTGCTGCAAGTTATTTGATCTTACCGTTTGATACGCGGAATATTGTGTCTCGTAGATACGATAGATAAAATATTTCTTAAGACATAGACAATTATGCCCACATTACAAACGAGCTATTGTGCGCTATTTTATAAGACTTTAGTGTACTTATATTTTTCTACGTATTTATATTAATAAGACTATCATTTTAATCGATAAATAGATTTGTATAGATGACAACATGAAGTATTTAATATTCGCCTGTTTTGCACATTACCGTGGCATTTGTGGCTGCTTTAAATCTGAGCTCTAATGGTATCTCTTTAATGTTGTTTTTTCTTATTTGTTCAGAAAAATAGATTATTGACCTGTTTTTTATTTTTTAGCTTTATTGTATGTGTTAGAGAAAATCATAAGTCTCTGAGACGAAATGTAAAGATATAGATAAACAACAAGACAAATGGATAACATCCGTCTGAAATGAAAAACTATTATACTGTTTTATACGGTAATAAAACTGGCAATGAATACCTTCAATAACGTCTGTAAAGGAAATAAAAAGTCTTATAAGTAATGTTTAGATATGAATTTGCCATTTATATATCAATCATTACTACACATAACGTTGCACTTTGTATTTCATGATACAGTTTTCATATACAAGACTACTGATTAAATTTTTCATATACAAGACTACTGATTAAATTGACAAACATGGTGATTGCAGTTACATTTGTGCTGTTGGGAGTATACTATACAATGTTCTATTACGCGTTTAGACAAGAAACATGTACATGTAGCCATATACAAGATATCAATACGCTCTCACATATCGTTTTTGTTTTTATAATATTTTCAAAGTTGCTTCTGAATATATCGTTAAATCTACAATTTGGATTTCAAATGCCCTTTTTATTTTTACTTTGCAAAAGAAAACTTATTTCTGTCAATGGAATTTTTTTCTCTCTAAAAATCAATTAATTTTACTTTTAGTTTAAGTTAACTAACTAAATTTAACAGTATCATATATATAGAATTAAATGAATTGATAGAAAAAAAACAATTGAAATTGAAACAGCTTTTTAACATGATTATCATACAGCTTTGTTAAAATTAACAAAATGACGGCTATTATAAAATAAAAGTATGTTCATGTCATATGAACATCATCGGTAAGTAATAGTTACCGTACGAGGAATAGGTCTGCATAGTATATACAGACCCGGGTGGGGATTTGAAGACCGAGAGAGCGTAGCGATCGAGGTTTTTAAAAGGCCACCGGGTCTGTAAATACTATGCAGACCTATTCCGAGTGCGGTAACTATCTTACCTACATGCTCTTTTGTTTTTTTATCCATACATCAGTTTTTAGTTCAGTATTTATTAATATTACTCACAAGAAACATATTACTTATGTACTTAATCATGTTTAAGAAAGCATTCCAAAGCCAAGCAAAGATAACATCCGCTACGCTCTTGTAATTCATTCGCTCACAAATCAGGTGTTATTTGAATATTCTCGTGATTTTCGTGGGGTTTCATTAGGTAATGTACTTGTTGAGTTGAGTCACAGAAAATGAAAACAGAACTTGTCGAGTAGGGAAAGGTAAGATCATTATTTTGATATATGAATACATAACATATTAATAATATAAACAAATACTGAGGAAGATAAAAATGTTTTCTAATCATAAAAACAAAAACGGAACACTTTATCTTTATATATAATAAATTTCATGGTAAATAGATGATCAGGCTATTTCTTATATAATTAAAATATACGATTTTTTCAAAGGAAAGTAAAAGACGGGGTTCTATGAATAAATATTAGTAATACATGTAGTTACACCGTTATGTAAGTTGGGTTTTGTTGTTGTTGTTTTTTATGATGGCTGATTTTAAAAGTTCTTAGAATTTCATCCATGCATGTTTGGAAGAATTTTCTTTCCGTGTATTCCACTAACAAAGTTTGCACTCTTACCCTATGCTACGACCGGATGTAAACAATACGTTCGCACAGGGCATGCGCGGTGGTTAAATCCCACCCATTTTATTCGATTAAATTCTAGAACAACCACTACTTTCGGTTTCAATTTTGCTGACAAGGAACAGTTTGAATCAACGTAAGCGTTAATTTTAATTGCAATGTCCAAAACTTTGCACTACACGGCGTTATTTTCATTACATATCCGGTATTATCATCGTCATAGTAGTTTTTATTCCAGTCGGTCAAAATGACGGTACACATTTACATGTAAACAAACAGATTTAACTTCTTAGACAATTTAAATAAGGAATGGACACACGGTAAACTCTGTTGCAACGTAAAGTATATTCATAAACCTGTTTGAGAAAAATTGTCTCCGTGTTCAAATAAATTTCAAAAATGGGAAAAAAGCAGTCTTTTACCGATACCCTGCAACAGAACCTTATTATTCTGACGAATTAAATTGACTTTATAACGCTCGTATACAATTATTGATAGATCGATTTTCATTATATTTATTTTGTAATACCTATCATTCAATATGCAATCAAACAAGACCAAGTTTTCATACATTCAAGGAAACTGTTAGTTGGAACGAGCTTTCAAAATGAACAGGTAGCAATTTCCAACACGCTTACCGAAACCCAACATGGCGGCTCATTTGCATATTGTATTCATAAACGCAGGAGCATAGAACTTTGTTAGTGTATTCTTAATTAGCATTATCCGCTTTAAGACCGCATGTAAGCACGCGGTCTAGAATGGAAGCGCAAGTCGTATTCTTGGTTACGGAAACGTATAGCGACCACCCCTATATGTTAGTTAACAATTTATTTAATACATATTATATACCTAACAAATTTTTACAAACTAACTCGATCCTGAAGTATTTATCTAGTAATATCTACAGCCCCTGCATGTTGATAAAAACAGAATTTAAGACAAATTATTTTACACACACGATAA